>NC_056747.1:1172703827-1172738827 GCF_019279795.1 Protopterus annectens | reverse complement strand
CCACATACCGTATCACCAGAAGCAGAAATTCTAAATATCTGTGCTTTAGTATTTTGAATTTCACACTTCTGTCGGTTTCGTAAATGTGAGTATGTGGCTTTGTAATTTCAAAATACTGAAATTCGAGATTTCAGTATTTCGAATTTACAAAGTGGACCCATATATATATATATATATATATATATATATATATATATATATATATATATATATAGGTTTAGTATCAAAATGTTGAGTTTTTAAAAAAATATATAGTTAACATTTAAATGCAAGGTTGAATACCTGCATATTAAGTAGGTGAAAATGTTGAATCTGATGAACGAATTCAGCAGATTTAACATTTTCCTTGAATATCAAACATGAAGTCCGTATAAAAGCACACATAATTTTCCTTGAATATCAAACATGAAGTCTGTATAAAAGCACAGATAAGTGTAACTCCTATACTACAATTCATGTTTTTGCACTTCCAGACCCCCACACCCCCTGCAAACTATATATTCCAACTCTGAGATCACACTACAGTGAGGAAAGGGATACATTTCCCAATCCACACGGTTCCCCAATCTCTACGCATAACATCAAGCACATAGCAAAAGCACAGTTGCATTCACTGATATGTACTCTCCCTCTCATAACATTCAGCGACACGAAAATTGGCCAACTGCCATTCGGCATTTTTGTGTTCGTCAAACCCACACTCTACATTTTGATAGTAAACCATATATTTACATATATATATATATATATATATATATATATATATATATATATATATATATATATATATATATATGAGTGTACCACATTTAATCTAAAATATCCCATGTTCACTGTAATAATATTGACTGCAAAAGGTCAAAAAACAATGTAACCAACACAAAACTATGTATGCACTCAGAAACAACCTCAGTGCATGCAAACTAATCTCTACAAAATAAACAAACAGCCAGATTCAATAAAGCCCACATGGTGGTCTGGTTACAACATGTTCACAGTGCACTGTTTTGGATTTAATAAGTGGCTCTACATGGTGTGTGAAGAGCCGTGCAAACAAGATAAACACCATGGCATGCTAGTTACAGCATAAGTAGCTGAATTGTATGCTAATCAACCAATCCAAGATGGAGGAGCTATTCAACAAGCTATAAAGCAACTATGTAGACTCAATGCTGGTTTTCCTTGTGAATTCCAAAGCCTATTGGAATACAGCCATGGAAAGGAGTCTACACAGAAGCAATGTTAGGGGCTGCTGTTGCTTTAATTCATGTGCACGTGCAACTGGCTGACATCTATGCTGCTTCTTATGCTGCTAATAGGCCACGAACAAGAAGGAGAAGAGTTTTCATACCCTGGGCAACTTATCACAACCTACATGATGTGGAAATTGTAGAGCACTACAGGGTGGATAGAGACACACTACCTCTGCAACCTCTGTTGCCCTCACCTCAAAGCCAGGGCAGATTGGGTTGTATGGGTAGCACTTAGAATTTTAGCTACAGGTACCTTTCAGAGACAACAGGGTACATGCTGGGGTGTCACAGGCATCAGCATCCAGGATCTTCCATCAGTTCATGAATGCTATGCTCCAACATGCTAGTGACCACATATATTTTACCCATACTCCTGAGGACAGGGCAAGAAATATGCAGGAGTTCTACCCTGGAGCACACTGCCCTGAAGTAGTAGGTGCCATAGATTGCACACATGTAGAAATTACAGTACCAGCCATGGAACAGGGAAGGCTCTACATAAATAGAAATGGCTTCTACTCTATTAACTGCCAAGTCTTGTGTAATGTCAAGGGAAACATTTTGAATGTGTGTGCTGGCAACCCAGGCAGTTACCGTGACTCACATATCAGGCACACCTCCTGTAGAATAACAGGTGTGTTGTACCTTTAAAAAGCATTTCCAAGATCTGTGCATTAATATAAATACCAAGCATGTGTTAGCTTCAGTACTATTTTGAAGGTGCAGCCAGAGTGTTAACATCTATGTACATGATAGCTACTTTGTTTATAAGTTAAAGTTACTTAACCTTGTTTATGATGTGTTTGTAAAGCATAAAGTTGCTTGAAGAAGAACCCACAATGTTCACCTGTTTTGTCCTTACCTGGTGAGTGACATGGTGTCAGAACCGGGATTGCAAAGACTATTCTTCAGAGCCACGAGGTGCAGAGGTAATGGCGAAGGCAAACTAATAAAAAACAAGAGCAAAAAAAGGGCCAGAAACAAGTCAAAAGTAAAGAAAAGACGCATGAATGATTTATTTATTAAAAGAGGTGAAACGGAGCATTACAGGGGCACATAACATATCATTAAGCAAATGAATAGCACAGAAACATTTATTAAGCAAACAAGAAGCATAAAAAGCTCATTCATCAAAGAAAATGTTTGAAACCAAATTCTTTGATAAAACAAGTATCAGAAAAGTACATAAGGGGTTCAGAATTGCCTCAGAATTGTAAAACAAGCATGTTTAAAGTAAAACGAGCACAAGAAATATAATGGGCATGAAAAGAGATTAAATGAGAAAAACAAATATTACAGAAAGGGCAGCAAAGGGCACACTGAGTATAAGTGAAGCAAAGGTGACTGCATGTATTTTGGCAAGTTACTGTGTTTTGGCAGAAATTACTACTTCGTATTGATTGAAGCCTTGAATAGCATAACTAGAGTTGTTCGAAGTATTTCAAAGTGTGTAAAAGTGCTTACAGTATATGTTTACTACTGTGGATTTACTCCGAGGAGTTGTTGTGTCTAAAGTGCAACCATTTTGAGAAGTGCCATCAAGTGCAGCCATTTCAAAAGTTTCTTGTGTCTGGGTGTGTCTGTTCGCAGAGTGCCGCCATTACAGATTGTCTCTTGCACTGTACAGAGTTATTTGGCAAAGTGCAGACATTTTAGGGAAATTTCAGTGTACTGTGTGCTGCTTAGTTGCAAAGTGCAGTTATTTTGAGGTGTTTCTCACTCTGAGCTTCTTCGCCCAGTACATTCGCAAAAAGTGCAATGACTTAGAAACAGTTTATTCGCAAATTGCAATCACTTCGAAATAGTTTACTCGCAAAGTGCCATTACTTCAAAACAGTTTATTCACAAAGTGCAATTACTTCGAAGCAGTTTATTCGCAAAGTGCCATTACTTTAAGATACCTTATTTGCAAAGTGCAGTTATTTCAAGATGTTTCTTGCCCTCAGCTTCTATTGCCCAATCTATCTGCACTGTGCAGCTGTTCGCTGTGTTTCTTAAAATTATGATAAATGACTTTTGCAGCAAAGTAATTTCTAGATAAAAGGCTTGTACAGAAAAATAATTTCAAGGTAGGTGACTCTTACAGTAAAGTGATTGCAGAGTATTACAGTACCCAGGAAACTTATTTCATAAAGTTCAGTTATACAGAGGCTTGTTGTGTTATTGCAAGTACTGGCATAAATTACAAGCACATGTATATGTGTATGAACAAGTGTGTGTGTTCGTGCATATTTGCAAGAGTCTTTACTGAGATATGTTAATACGGCAGATGGATTTTGCAAGCCACAACCACTTGTGATTGATCAGAATATTGCAGAAAATTGGAGAATATTTGAGCAAGAGTATGATATATTTATACAAGCAGTTTATTCTGATAAAGATGCATGCACCAGGGCATTCATTTAGCTGAACCTAGCAGATTCAGAGGCCATTGAAAGGGAGCGTTAATTTGTATATGCACTAGCAGTGTATGAAGGTGAAGGAGACATTTATTGTGTTGTTTTGTAGGTTGAATCAAGGGAAGACCCCAAGTGTTTAAAGCACAAATACAGAGAAATGTATAACCCCCAGACTAATGTTACACTAGAGAACCATTTGTTTTACACAAGAGATCAAAAGCAAGGGGAAACTTTTGCAGCTTATATCACTGACCTGAGAAACAAGGCTAAAATGTCTAGGTTTGGTGCTTTAAAAGATGAATTAATAAAGGACAGACTCATGTGTGGCATTAATAATGCTGCTTTGAGAAAGATTTTGCTTCATGACAGCGATTTAATGCTGAGCAAAGCTATTGAGATTTGTCAGATCCATGAAGTTACAGAAAGGCACAGAAATATGCTTGCTAGTAATAAGAGCATGGTTTCAGTAGGCTCCACAGCTAATGTAGATAGCATGCAACATATGACTGGTAAAAGCAGGCCTAAGCATGTGGCAGTAGCAGCCTCTGCAGGACTTTCAAGTAAACCCCTTAATCTTTTAGCACATTCCGAGACCAGTTCAGTTAAAGGAGCATGCTCAGTGCAGAACCAAGGTTACTCTGTGCAGAACAAATGTTGCTCAGTACAGTATAAGGGTGAAGCAACAAAACCCAAATCAACCTTTATTGTTGACTGTCATAATTGTGGTGCCAACCATGAGTCCAGAAGAGAAAAGTGTATAGCATTTGGCCAGCAACGTCACAAGAAGTGGAACCATTTTCAAAGAATTTGTAAATCAAGTAAGCCTCACACAGTTACAAAGAAGGGTCATTCAAAAAAGCAAGTTGATCAAATAGACTTGCAACAGTTGGCTTTTTATGTAGATGGTGTGTCAGTAATTGGTGAAAGTGTTGATGCAAAAGATTTATTGGCAAGAAATGAAGTGTTTTATACTGTCCGGATCAATGGCATATCCACCACACTCAAAGTAGACACTGGTTCAAAGTGTAATGTCATGTCTGCAGATACTTTTGCAAGGATCAGAGCTGGTGGACAACTAAATGTGACTAGTTGTGCGAAACCTGCTGCTTATGGAGGTGAAGAAATTCAAACCGAAGGTTCAGTAGCGCTTTCATGTTATGTGGCCAAGAACTGTTATAGCCTATTGTTCTATGTGGTTCGAAGACTTGTGCAGTCATTATTTGGTCTCAGAGACAGTTTGAAAATGAATCTGCTTTCTTTTACCAAAGAAGTTCATCAAATAAGCACATGTCCTAGTTCCATCTTCACCAACACTTCTTCTTCTTCTTCTTTCGGCTTTTCCCGGTTAGGGGTCGCCACAGCAGATCATCTGTCTGCTCATGATTGGCAGTGGAGTTTTATGGTGTCGAGTTGCCAGCCTGGCGCCCAACCTTCCACAGAAGGCACACACATGCACACACTCACACCTAGGGCCAATTTAGAGTGTCCAATTCACCTACTGCATGTCTTTGGAATGTGGGAGGAAACCGGAGCACCCGGAGAAAACCCACACGACCACAGGGAAGACATGCAGACTCCACACAGAAGGCACCCCAGCCGAGAATCGAACCGGAGAACCTCTTGCTGTGAGGCGGCAATGCTAACCACTGCACCACCGTGGCCGCCCTTCCAGCTTCACCAACACAATTTTTTTCAGAATATGCTGATGTTTTTGTTGACAAGTTGGGCAAACTTCCAGTAACGTATTGCATGAAATTAGACCCAGAAATTAGTCCAGTGGTCAGACAAGCAAGAATAGTTCTGATAGCTATGCAGCATAAAGTCAAAGCTAAGTTGGACAAAATTGTGCAACAAGGTGTAATTAGTCCAGTTACAGAACCTACCGAATGGGTGTTGTCCATGGTAGCAGCTCATAAAAAAGGCTCAGATGAAATCAGAATATGTACTGACCCAAGATATTTGAAAAAAGCATTGAAGAGAGCACATCATCCCATGTGTACAGTCTAAGAGGTTGCAGCCCTGTTACCGAATGCTACTGTTTTTTTCTATCTAGATGCAAAAAGTTCATTTTGGCAAATGATGTTTGATTGTAAATCTTTACTACTAACTACATTTGGTATCCCATTTGGAAGATATAGATTTCTCAGGATGCCATTTGGAATAAATTCTGCAAGTGAAGTCTTTCAACATGCAATGGAGCAAATTTTTTCAGGTTATACTTGTGCCATAATAGTAGATGATTTATTGGTTGAAGGCAATGGTGAGGCAGGGCATGACAGAAATCTTAAGAGAGTTCTAGACAGAGCATGTGAAGTGAACTTAAAGCTCAATCCTCTGAAGTGCAAATTCAGGCTACCAGAAGTTACATATGTAGGTCATTTATTTACTAGTATTGGCCTGAGACCAGACCTGTCCGAGCAAGCAGGCATTTTTGAAATGCCAGCACCAGATAATGTGCAAGTTCTACAACGTTTTCTCGGTAGGGTCAATTACTTAGGCAAGTTTATACCAGACTTCAGTGAGTTGACAGCACCTTTGAGAGAGCTCACACATAAAAATGTTGCATGGTCATGGCTAGAACAGTACCAGAAAGCATTTGATACTCTCAAGCAGAAAGTTGCTACTCCACCAACATTAAGATACTATGATTTGAACAAATCTGTAACTTTTTTCTGTGATGCTTCAAAATTTGGTTTAGGTGCAGTTATACTTCAAGAAGGCAAACCAGTAGCCTGTGCATCTAGAATACTTACTCAGACTGAGATGCAATATACTCAAATTGAGAAAGAACTTTTGGTGATAGTGTTTGCATGTTCCAAGTTTCATGATTATATCTATGGTCGAGATATCCAGATTGCAACTGATCATCAAACTTTGGTTACTATTTTAAAGAAGCCTATGCATTCTGCTCCAGTGAGATTACAAAAAATGATACTTAAATTGCAAAGGTGCAACTTCAAAATGGTCTACAAAAAGGCAAACTTCTTTATTTGGCTTTATCCAGATTGCCCAGAAATACTACACAACAGCTTGATGCAGAGAATTTTGACATTGATGTCATGGAGGTGCATAATATTTCTAACACAAGACTTGATGAGCTACAAGATCATACAATGACTGATCCAGTTTTGCAAAAGCTCAATCACTATATCAGTGCTGGATGGTTGTCAAAGCAATCTAGTGTACCACCCGAAGTACAACCTTACTTTCCTTACAGAGATGAGTTGTTGGAAGATGGCATTATTTTCAAAGGTCCTAAAGTTGTTTCTGCTTCCTTACAACAAAAATGTATTCAGACTTTGCATTGCGGTCACCTGGATTCTGAATCCACTAAGAGAAGGGCGAGAGGACTAGTGTTTTGGACTTCTCTATCAAAATACATTGATAGAGTACTTTCTTCCTGTTTCGTATGTAATAGTACTAAAGCGCATTTGCAAGGAGAACCACTTTGGCTAAGTCAAGTCCCTGATCTTGGTCAGTAGTAGCTACTGACATATTCGAGTGGAAAAATCAACATTTTTTAGTACTGGTAGACTCTTATTTGAATTGGTTCGAGATTGATCTACTACCTACAGTTATTATTAAGCTTAAATGCCAGTTCTCAGTCCATGGCAGTCCACAGAAAATAATCTCTGACAATGGTATTCAATTTACTAGTCAATTGTTTCAGAAATTTGCCAGAGAATGGGACTTCGTACATGTTACTAGTAGTCCAGGGTACTTGCAATCAAATGGACTGTCTGAACGTGCAGTACAGAGTGCAAAACAGTTACTTGAGAAGTCAAAACGTGACAATACCAATGTTTTTTTTTAATTTATTCAATCTCAGAAACATACCCTGTGACGATATACTTGGCTCACCTGCTCAGAGACTTCTATCTAGGCAAACCAGAACAACGTTGCCTATCAGTTCTATTTTATTGAGGCCTAAAGCTAAAAACAACAAAGCAATCAAAGCCTAGTTATCTAGAAAGCATTCTTTCCAAACGTCCAGCTATGACAATTCAAGCAGATTTCTTTGTCTGTTGAAAAAAGGAGAGACAGTGAGGATACAAACTGCAAATGATTTTGACTGGATTGGTCAAGTAATGAGTATTTGTGCAGAGCTGAGATCCTATTTTGTGAAATCCGAGGGTGTGGAGTACAGGAGAAATCGTAGATGTTTTCTTCCTGTAGCAGAACCGATATCGCAGCATCATACTTGTGATAAAGACGCTAACTCTCAGAGCAATCCAGATGATATTCCAGTTCCAGAATGTGTCTTGACTCCTGATACTGTTCTGGCAGATGATCCCAGTGTTCCTAAGATTGAGCAGTCAGCGGAGCCAATCCCAGTTGCTAAACCAGATCCCAAATTTTATGTTGCACTATATGGTCGCATTTCAAAGCCTAGTGTGAAATACACAGCAACTTGGACATAGTTGTATATATGTATCTGGCTTTGTGTAATCGCATGATGAAAATTATTTGTGTGTGAATTGCATATTTATTAATATCAGTGACAATGTCTAAATCATTTTCTCAAGACATGTGTGTTGTACCTTTAAGAAGCATTTCCAAGATCTGTGTGTGCATATAAATACCAAGCACTTGTTAGCTTCAGTGCCATTTTGAAAGTGCAGCCAGAGTGTTAACATCTATGTGAAGTCTGGCAGGTGGCACAAATTATTAAGTAGCTGTTAATGAGCTGTTTCCTGTGGTCCAGTGGCCCAGGGCTTGATTTTCTTAGCCTCCATTACCCAACTGTGTGACTCTGAGCAAGTTATTTCTATGAACCTATAACAGAAAGTTCACTCCAGGCATCATTCCAGTTGCAGTACTGGATACGGGCACTGCAAACTAACATTGGGTGGCACAGTACCTGGGCAATTTTTTGGGGGGCTAAGCTTGTAAAGGCTCCACGGCCATTAGCCTTGTACACACCTATGAACCTATAATAGCTGGTTTGTTTATAAGTTAAAGTTACTTAGTCTCGTTTATGATGTGTTTGCATATAATAAAGCTGCTTGAACAAGAACCCACAATGTTCGCCTGTCTTGTCCTGACCTGGTGAGCGACACCTCCCAACTGTATCAGATGTTCACTAGGAGTGATATACCACAAGGTCATTTACTGGGGGATACAGGTTATGCACTGGAACCATGGCTGATGACACCCATCAGAAATGCACACACATCTGCTGAAGAATGCCATAATGAGGCACATGCTCAAACTAGAAACATCAGAGTGTGTGTTTTCGGCTGCTGAAGTCGTGGTTCCAGTACCAAGATACATCTAGGGGAGCCCTGCAGTACAATCCACATACATGTACTGAAATATTCACTGTATGTGCCATGCTACACAACACCATCCTGAGAAAACAGCTTCAGCAGGATCAACAAGGGGAAGGGGCTCACATCCTGCCACCATTGGCAAGGTTACCACAGCCACACACAGGTGAGAAGGCAGGGGGTTACCAGCAGCTGCTATGGGTGTAGGCAGATGTAGGCATGCTCAATATGCCCTTGCATTGGCTAAGAGACAATGCATAGCACACTCACTCACCACCTAAGGTGCTAAAACCTTCTTCATATGCACATACATTTAGTACTTTTTATGCCAGGCAACACTCACAACCTTTACCTACCTATGTATTAGCTGTGTACTGCTAACATCAGACAGAGTCAGCCCTAAACTAAAACTGTTGCAACTGCTGGATTTACAAGGTAAGTGTTGAAACTGTAGTGTATTGTGTAATAAATGAATGACTGGCATATCCTTGTATTTTGTTACTTCGTAGTGTAAGCAAGTAAAAGGTGGGTGATTTGTACAGAAATTACCTTAACATGTGACAGCACAGACTTATTTGACTTATATGTGTCAATTATTAAATAGTAGGCCTCAGGCATCAAAGATTCACACAGTCATACCTCTCAAAAGTAGTGATGGTCACCGCATGCCCTCAGTTTAGCACCACACCTTTGTACTGTAAAATCATTAAAGACAGAAGTTAGAAAGTAATGAAATGCATTTCATTACAGTTTCAGACTTCACAACCCTCAAAAGATCATTAACAGTACTGATGCAAAAAAATCTGATGCTATCAACTGTTTAACTTTCTAAGACCATTATAAGTCAAAGATACAATTACCAATTCAAGATCACAAATGCAGATATACTAAGCACTAAGTCAGCTATGCACCCTGGCATCAGACACAAATATTATGTATCCTTGAATCCAAAATATAGAAAACAGGGAAGTGACACAGTTATCATCACTTACACAGAATGTTGTTGGGGGAGGGGGGGTGCAGGAAGCCTAGGCTGACACAAAAGGTTGGTGAGTGCATGTGAGTAAGAAAGAGAAGCAGGCAGACATTCGGATAAAGTAACAAATGGCCAGTGAATCAAAATCAGTTTTAAGCTTCATGGCTGAACCACATTACTGTTGTGTGTGTGTGTGTCTGTATGGGTTCTCCAGGTGAAAGTGGTGTGTGAGAGTCTGCATGAACACAGCCGAGCTCTGTGCTAGCTCTGCATCTTGGTATGTCAGACAGGTGTGAGCCATGCATGGTAGAGGTGGCAGCTCATCATTGTCATACCTGACCACATGAACTGGCTCTGCCAGAAGTTGCACTGGATGTTCACACCCACAGTCAGATGTACTGCTGCTACCTGAACAGGACAGATGTCTGCTGGGTGAGCTCCCCTCATGAGGACACCAAGGACCATGACCCCATGGTCTGCCACATCTGGGTGTGGACAGCTCAACCACTGATGGAACAGTGGAAGTACTGCCACTATGGGAGCATGATCAGACACATCCACATTGGCTAACAGCAGATTATGTGGCTGACCTACTCCCACGAGGATGCTGTCCCCCTCCCAGCAGATGTTCTATCGCAGACTCCACCTGTTCCAATGTGTCATTCATCTCATCCATTAAACTGGTAACATGGTGGAGGAAGTCAATCATGTCAGCCTGTGTCACATCTACAACCCTAAGCATTTCTCTGGAGGACCTATGTGAACATGTCTGTGCCTTCATAACGGCCCTAAACATACATTTAGTGGCATGGGAAGAGACACCTGGATCGGTGGAGGATGGACAGCAAGCCTCCTCCGAGTACCCCTAACAACCCTCCTGTGTGGCACCTCACCCACACTTTGCATACAGCCAAGGTCAACATACACTGAAGCTACAGTAACCACATTTCCCTGATTGATTGTCTCTCCTTCCACCTGTCCAGTATCTGGATATGGTTAGGCGTAGGCCTACTGGCTGTGTCCGATGGAATTACAGGGGATGGCTGTATGTCAACCTCAGTTTCAGATTCAACCTTTGCACTACCTGACCGTGCCTCTGTTTGGCCACCAGCATCATCAGAGTCTGCTGATACTCTGACATCAGGTGACAGAAGTCCCACACCTCCACTGTCATGATCACCTGTGATAATAAGCAACAAACACAGGAAAAAAATAATACCTACACTAGTATAGTCCAATATATGCTAAGAAACTAATAGTGGTGCCCCTATTCCAGACAGTACAGCAATACACACAACAGCCCTGACACCAACGTCACAAACTAAATATTTCTTTGAACTGTTCATCAGTACTGACATAAAAACATTTGGCTTACCATGTGCAGATGATAGTATGCTCTCTATGCTGGATGGTCTTGGAAGAAGTTAAGCAAAACGTAAGGACACCATCATCACAACACAGGTGATAAAACCTTTTGTCCTTTATATGTCCATTGGTGCTGGCGGAAATTGGGCTACTGTTGGCCGAAGGAGGAGAAGAGGCGGAAGGCATGCCCGAAGGCAGGTAAAGGCTAGGACTGTGATAGTGAGGGTCGGAACTTTGAATGTTGGCAGTATGACTGGTATAGGTAAAGAGCTAGCTGATATGATGGACCGAAGGACGGTTGGTATATTGTGTGTGCAAGAGACCAGATGGAAGGGGAGCAAGGCTAGGTGTATCGGAGGTGGTTTCAAATTGTTTTATCATGGTGTGGATGGGAGAAGAAATGGCGTAGGCATTATCCTGAAGGAACAGTGTGCTAAGAGTGTTTTGGAGGTGAAAAGAGTGTCGGATAGAGTGATGTTTATAAAGCTGGAAATTGATGGTGTAATGATGAATGTTGTTAGTACATATGCTCCACAAGTTGGGTGTGTGATGGATGAGAAAAAAATTTTTTGGAGTGAGTTAGATGAAGTGGTGATGACTGTACCCAAGGGTGAGAGACTGGTGATTGGAGCAGATTTCAATGGGCATTTTGGTGAAGGGGATGAGGAAGTGATCGGTAGGTATGGTGTTAAGCAAAGGAATGCAGTAGGTCGGATGGTTGTGGATTTTGCGAAAAGGATGGACATGGCTGTGATGAATACGTATTTTAACAAGGAGGAGGAGAATAGGGTGACATACAAGAGTGGAGGAAGATGCACACAGGTGGATTATATCTTATGTAGAAGGGCCAATCTGAAGGAGATTGGAGACTGTAAATTGGTGGTAGGGGAAAGTGTAGTTAGGCAGCATAGGATGGTGGTTTGTAGGATGACATTGGTGATCAAGAAGAGGAGGATGAGTGTGAGGGCAGCACCAAGGATCAAATTGTGGAAATTGAAAAAGGGTAATTGTGAGGTGATGTTCAGGGAAGAGTTAAGACAGGCACTGGGTGGCAGTGAAGAGTTACCGAATAGCTGGATAACTACAGCAGAGCTAGTAAAAGAGATGGCTAGAAAGGTGCTTGGTGTGACATCTGGAAAGAGAAAGGAGGACAAGAAGACCTGGTGGTGGAATGAAGAAGTACAGGAGAGTATACAGAGAAAGAGGTTGGCGAAGAAGAAGTGGGATTGTCAAAGAGATGAAGAAAGTAGACAAGAGTATAAGGAAATGAGGTGCATGGCAAAGATAGAGGTGGCGGAGGCTAAGGATAAGGCGTATGAAGAGTTGTATAAAAGGTTGGACACTAAGGAGGGAGAAAAGGACTTGTACCGATTGGCTAGACAGAGGGACCGAGCTAGTAAAGATGTGCAGCAGGTAAGGGTGATAAAGGATAATGAGGGAAACATACTCACAAGCAAGGAGAGTGTGTTGAGCAGATGGAAAGAGAATGAGAGGGAGAGAAGGTTGGATGATGTGCGGATAGTGAATCATGAAGTGCAGTGGATTAGCAAGGAGGAAGTAAGGATAGCTATGAAGAGGATTAAGAACAGAAAGGCTGTTGGTCCCGATGACATGCCTGTGGAAGCATGGAGGTGTTTAGGTGAAATGGCAGTGGAGTTTTTAACTAGATTGTTTAATGAAATCTTGGAAAGTGAGAGGATGCCTGAGGAATGGAGAAAAAGTGTTTTGATACCAATTTGTAAGAAAAAGGGTGATGTGCAGAGCTGTAGTAACTGCAGAGGGATTAAACTGATCAGTCACAGCATGAAGTTATGGGAAAGAGTAGTGGAAGCTAGGTTAAGAAGGGAGGTGATGATTAGTGATCAGCAGTATGGCTTCATGCCAGGAAAGAGCACTACAGATGCGATGTTTGCTCTGAGATTGTTGATGGAGAAGTACAGAGAAGGTCAGAAGGAGTTGCATTGTGTCTTTGTGGATTTAGAGAAAGCATATGACAGAGTGCCTAGAGAGGAGTTGTGGTATTGTATGAGGAAGTTGGGAGTGTCAGAGAAGTATGTAAGAGTGGTACAGGATATGTACAAGGGTAGTGTGACAGCGGTGAGGTCTGCGGTGGGAGTGACATATGCGTTTAAGGTGGAGGTGGGATTACATCAAGGATCAGCTCAGAGCCCTTTCTTATTTGCAATGGTGATGGACATGTTGACAGACGAGATCAGACAGGAGCCCCCGTGGACTATGATGCTTGCAGATGATATTGTGATCTGTAGTGAGAGTAGGGAACAGGTGGAGGAGACCCTGGAGAGGTGGAGATATGCTCTAGGGAGAAGAGGAATGAAGGTCAGCAGGACTAAGACTGAATATATCTGTGTGAATGAGAGGGAGGATAGAGGAATGGTGAGGATGCAGGGAGTAGAGATATTGAAGGTGAATGAGTTTAAGTACTTGGGATCAACAGTTTAGAGTAATGGTGAGTGTGGAAGAGAGGTGAAGAAGAGAGTACAGGCAGGAAGGAGTGGGTGGAGAAGAGTGTCAGGAGTGATTTGTGACAGACGAGTACCAGTAAGAGTGAAAGGGAAGGTCTACAAGAGGGTAGTGAGACCAGCTATGTTATATGGGTTGGAGACAGTGGTATTGACAAAAAGGCAGGAGTAAGAGCTTGATGTGGCAGAGTTGAAAATGTTAAGATTTGCACTGGGTGTGACGAGGATGGACAGGATTAGGAATAAGTATATTAGAGGGTCAGCCCAGGTTGGAAGGTTTGGAGACAAAGCCAGAGAGGCAAGATTACATTGGTTTGGACATGTGCTGAGGAGGGATGCAGTGTATATTGGGAAAAAGATGCTAAGGATGAAGCTGCCAGGTAACAGGAAAAGAGGAAGGCCTAAGATAAGGTTTATGGATGTGGTGAGAGCGGACATGCAGGTGGTTGGTGTGACATAGCAAGATGTAGAGGACAGGAAGAAATGGAAACAGTTGATTTGCTGTGGTGACCCCTAATGGGAGCAGCCGAAAGAAGAAGAAAAAGAAGAAGAAGATGTCCATTAACTATACTTTCAGCAAGAACATGGATGACAAGTACAACCTAAACCCGTGTGTAATCTTTCAGAATGTGTTGTTAACTGTAGCAATTTACAATCCCTCCAACAAATTTCTTGTTAAACAGAACTAACATACTGATGGAAATATTTTACTATACAACAGTATTTAATAATTGAGATACATAAGCCTTCCTGGAAGCTCCTCCTGGGAATAACTTGCTGTTCCTGAAACAGAAGCACCAGTGTCAAGGACATGCTGTTCTGCACTTTCTTGGGAGCTGTCTGGATCCCTGACAGTGGACAGGAACTCTTCATTTACTGTTAGTGGTGGCTCTGTATCAGGCCCCCTGGTACCCATTAAGTCATGGGCCACTGCAGCTGCTCTTCTCCAAGCAGATGACATAATGTCAGTGGTACTATGGCGCACCTGATCATATGCTCTGCTGTGGTCGCCTACTGCAGTCATATCTCCAACTATCTGCTGCCAAATTTGCATTCTGCCTTACATATCTCCATGTCCACACTCAACTAGAAAGGCACCATATCACCTAAAAGCTTTCACAATGACATGATTCACAGGGTCACTGAAGGGAGGTTTCAAGGACCGAGACACCTAGGTTCCATAGTCCTAGGTGTCCTACAACACAACAAAAGGATACTACACGTAAGTATCACATACCTACAAAATAACTCTTCCCAGATAAAACAGAAAAAGTAGCAATTCAGTATTACCCACTGGAAAAACATAAAACAGTCTAGATATTTGAAGTATGAACAACAGGAATCATGTGGTTGCAACATATTGCATTTACACACAAAGCAAGGCTGGATGCAAAACAAGAGGGAGTAATAATAGCAACATATCCTTGTTTGGGCCAAAGCAGAAATTCAGCTTTGCTTCCCCACTCTGAAAAGAAAAGGTAAATGGCACTTTTTGCTAACAAACCATCAATTAAATGCTAAAAGTGCTATCAAATGACCTGTCCATGAAACACGTGTACAGATTTATCACAGAGCATTCTATTTTAAGCTATTGCCAATCATGCATACCTGTGAAATGCCCTGACAAACAAGCTAACAAATAACTCAATTCAAATGTTACTCCTTCTAAGTCTCACCTATATTTACTTTCTTACCCAAACTACTCTCATCAACCACTCTACTCACTTACACACAACCTTTCACCTCCACACATCAAAATCCTACTATAATAACCAAATCTCTCCTAACCTTTATCCCCTCAGCAACAACCTATGTTTTCACTACAGACTAATCCTTCTTCATAAAACCATTACACCCTCTCCATTCTCCATATCTCCCTCTAATCTTTCTACTTACTCCACTCAAACAAAACAACCCAAATACCTCTACTACCTAACTCAACTTCTTACTGCATTACTTTTATCCGGCGATATACACCCTAACCCAGGTCCAAACCACTCCTCCTCAAGTTCTAAATCTATCCTATTTACATCTCTTAATGCACAAAGCCTAGTGAACAAAATCCCTAACCTTCATGCATGGGTACTCCATAACAAACCTGACATCCCAGCCATTTCTGAAACCTGGCTAAAATCCCATATAAAGAATGCCGAAATATTACCACCAAACTACTCAATCATTAGATCAGATAGAACCCACAAAAAGGGTGGTGGAGTAGCTCTACTCTATTCCTCCTCCCTATGCTTAACACCTTATAACAAAGTCATTCCCCAGTTCTCTAATGCAGAACTAATATTAGCTCATCTCCAGCTGAATAAACACAAATTTATACATATAGCCTCTTTCTACATTCCCCCTGGAGATAATATCACAATACTTGAAAACATCCTCTCCTGGCTATCAACTAACATCTGTAATGAAACTATAATCATGGGAGATACCAATATCAATTGGTCTTCCATACAGTCACCTACACACCCCCTCAACATCAACCTTTACAACTATTCTCAACTAATCAACTCAATAACTAGACCATCCAAAGACTTCTCAAATGGCAATATCTTAGACTGGATTCTAGTCTCCCATCCCCATAACTACACTGACAGTGGAACCCTTCCTGACCCCCTCAGTGATCATCTTCCCATCTTCACTAGACATCTACCAACTCCCTTACAAGTTTCTCATAACTACATAACTACCAGATGCCATAAAAACTTTAACCCTGAAGCTTTCTCCAGCTCCCTTAAATCTATTAACTGGATTGCCTTAAAAACCCTACCACTTGAAAATGCAGTAACTCACTTCAATACTATCTTCCTAGACATCCTAAATAATCATGCTCCCTTAATAACCAAAAGAATAAAAAGGAAAACCACCCCCTGGTTAACAAAAAATACATTTACTACCATGCGACTTAGAGATAAAACATGGGCACAATACAAGCAAAACAAATCCACATCTAACCTCAATAAATACAAAACTATTCGTAACTCAGTAAAAAAGCTTATCTTAAAAGACCGCCAAAACTACTTTATCCAACTTCAAAACAATCATAAAACAAACCCACAAAAATTCTGGACAGGTATAACTTCACTCTTAAAACCTGGCACTATAGAAAACCCAAACCCCAGCCCAGATATACAAAACACAAATCTTGCTACCCAATTCAATTCTTTCTTCATAGACTCCATTTCTAAACTTACTTCTTCTTTTACACTTAATAATCCAACCCCTACCCCCTCTACTCACAACCAATCTCCCCCTCCAACTCCTTTCTCTCATTCATCCCCATCCCAACTCCCTCCATTTTTGATTAAATCTACTCCTACTTCTACTATAAGAAAACTACAGAAACTAAAACCATGTACCAATGCCCCTGACAACATTCCCTCATACTACCTCAGTATAGCTGCTGATGCCATTGCCCTCCCTATCAGTATCCTCATCAATCGCTCTATCCAAGAAGGTTTAATTCCCAAAACCTGGAAAAAAGCTTACATCATCCCTTTACACAAAGGAGGAAATAATACTCACATCTCCAATTTCCGTCCCATAGCCATCCTCTCACCCATTTCTAAAGTCCTTGAGAAATGTATCCACCTTCAACTCCTTCCCCATCTCTTGGACAACAATCTACTAACCCCTACCCAACACAGATTCAGACCCCATCATAGTACTATGACAGCCCTCCTATCCTTCCTTGAAACTGTGAATAAAGCTAGAGATTCTGGACTCATTGTATCTACCATTCTTCTCGATCTTTCTAAGGCCTTTGATACTATCTTCCATAACCTACTTCTTACTAAACTATCTAATTTAAACCTTTCTCTCTCTTCACGCAACTGGTTTAACAGCTATCTCTCCAATAGACAACAAGCAGTCAAGTGGAAAAAAGCTACCTCCTCCTTTCTGAATACCCCAACAGGTGTTCCACAAGGTTCTATTCTGGGCCCCCTTCTCTTTAATATTTTCATCAATGACTTCTTCCACGCTATCTCTCAGGCTAACATTATACAATATGCAGATTATTCCACAATCATCTGTGCTGCCTCATCTATCCCAACTCTTTTAAAGCTAAACCAGGAAGCCTTCTCCACCACTGAAAAGTGGATGAAAGACAACCATCTAGCTCTTAATGCTGCTAAAACCAAACTCATGATATTTACTCCTTCAAAAACCACTAACATTGATCATAAATCATTCTCCATCTCCAGCCAAAATAACACCCCCCTTGAGCTTGTATCAGAAACCAAACTATTAGGAGTTCAAATTGATGACAAGCTTAAATTCAATTCCCATCTACTACAAAACATAAAGAAAACCCACCAAAAACTTGGCATGCTCTACCGTCACAATCGATTCCTCAGCTCAGCTACTAAGATTACTCTCTCTACAACAGTTCTCCTACCCTCCCTTCTCTATGGGGCACCTCTTCTTTCTAACTTACAATCCTCCCTCAAAAACAAACTATCCTCTTGTTACAATAAAATTGCCAAATTCGCCACTTGCAACACATCATCAACCCACCATTGTGAACCACTCCACAAACTGAACTGGTTAGAACTACCCAACTACCTCTCCTACACCCAACTCACATATGCTCACAAACTGATTTTCCAGTCATCCCTCTGCCCCGCACTCTCTTCTACCTTTAAAATGCACCACACTCAACAACATCTAAGATCAAACAATCAAAACCTCATAGAAATTCACAGACCCCTCCACCCTCCTGGACAAAACCTCCTGTCCTTCTCACTAGCATGCTTATGGAACTCCCTTCCTCCCTCCATTCGTACCATTACAAGCCTCCTATCCTTTAAAAAATCACTCCACTCCCATCTAACCTCCACATGGGCATGCTCCTGCTCTCACCCCTTATAACCTACTCTTTACTCTACTACTCTCTCTCTTCATTCACTCTATACCCCAGGTAGCACTACTCTTGAGCTACCAGTATACTGATCTCACCCCTCATAACCTACTCTTTACACTACTACTTTTCTCTTCTGTCATAACCTACTCTTTACACTACTACTTTCATAACCAACTCTTTACACTACTACTTTTCGCTTCTGTCACTCAAAATCCCAGGTAGCATTACTCATTGGCTACCAACATACGAACTGACTCTCCTCAAAAAAAAAAAAAAAAAAAAATATATATATATATATATATATATATATATATATATATATATATATAGCATAGCCCGTATAACCTGTGTTTTTTAGCTCTCTCTACATGTTTAATCACATGCATTGTACAAAGTTTAACTCAAATGTAATGTATATGTATATCCTCATCCTTGTGTAATCTGTATGTGGAGCTTTTCTCCCCAGGACTCCATTGAAAACGGGTTCTTCAGGCCCAATGGACTATCCTGGTTAAACAAATGCAAATAAATAAAATAAATAAATAAAAGCTCATGCCATCAGTGCACTTCTAAGTGGGTCTATATTATAAGCTCGACCAGTTAGCTTATCGAACACTGAAACATCGACAGCTAAACAGCAAAAGCTTAAAATTGCAAATGGCCACTTATGCAAATTTTTCATCAGGAATAAATTTGCTTCGTTGTTATTGGGAATTTGCCCTTTCCCCAATGTAGAGCAATCTTGGAGTTGGTATATTTAGTTGGGGGGGGTGAGGGGCACAGCCCCCCACTTTGTTAGGGTTTGGAAGTTTATTTTAATTTCTGATGGCCAAGTGAATTATTTCCCAATGAAAAAATTTGCGTTAAGTGGCCGTTCGTGATTTTAAGCTTTTGCCGCTTAGCTGTCGACATATAGGCATTTGACAAGCTAAGCGGTCGAATTTCTAATATAGACCCTTCTAAGTAATGCATACAGATAACAGTAGCATTTTCTAATTAATATACAAATATGACAGAAATTTCTTAATGACATTTCAGCATGTGCAGGATATAGCTGAAAAATGCAAGCATACCTTCTCCCATTCAGTAGTCTTTTGTGCAGATATATCTCAAAGTAATAGCTTCTTTTGTGTTCTCCACATAAACAAGTCTCTTCATCTTCAGGTTCCCTAGCTACACGGTTGCCTTTTTATAGTGTAGATTCAGGGCTGTTAGTGCAGTGAAGATGCAAATGAGGTGTGAACTCATTAGAATTGCTGAATCCCAAGTGTTTGGCTCTGTGTAGCAGATGTAAACTTAGTGCAGGCATTCCCTCAGTGTTTGTTGCTAATGGATTGCAACTGTGAATGATTACTGGTAGGGAGAAGGAAAACACAACAGCAATGTAGACTGCTTTACCTCCAGTGGGTATATCAGGTTTGACTTACAAAGTGTAAAGAAGTCATTTTATCAAGGTTGGAAATGTAAGTAAGCAGCACACAATTCACAGGTTCTGTTCATTAACATTCAACCTCCCCTTCATTTGTTTACAGCTGTATATTATTGCCAGTTAATATCCTCGCACATTTTATGGACAAGGACAGAGAATGCATTACAGACTGCATAGCTCAGATTACTGGTCAGATAAGGCAAGAATGAACTACAAACACAGAGAGGTAAGACAGAGCTGCATTTTTGCAGGCAATAGTCATAATGGTTGTGTGATCACTCAGTGCACTACATCTAAACTTAATACATGTACAAATGACTGTTATGTGTTTCTTAGTGCTGTGGATGATGTTGCAGTTGGTTGTATGCCGAATGATTTCAGTTCCCTGCTGCAAAGCTGTTTGTGTGCCAAAGAGGGATAAGGCATCCTTACTGTGTTCTGAAGGTTTATTGAAGTGAGAGTTCAAATCCATACCTGTGTAAAAATATTTCATGTATACCAACAAACATTTTGTAGTGTTTATTTCATAGATTGCTTTTCTTCATGTAAACTACTTTTTCTATTTTTTTATTATTTTTTAAATGCCAGTGTTTGCACAGTGCAAGGCTTAGCACAAACAAAGAAAAATGGAGAAAATGAATGTCAAGTTTGGCTGTGCTTATCTCATTTGCATGAAGCTTAGCAGTGCACAGACTGGACTAGTGGCTTATCCAGGAGGCAGACAGAACATGTACAGAACACCTGGAGACAGGGCATCTGTAACAGTGCAAAGGTCAAAAACAATACATTGTTGCAATTTTTGCTTTCCATTGTGCAACTTTGTTTAGCCTTGTTGTGCAGTGGTTAGCAAAATTCTCTAACACCTGCAGTCATTGAACACCTGCAGACAGGACTCAGATAGCCAATAACTGAAAATGGATGCATTCAATGAATTCTGTTGGACACTCTGTAAACATGCTATGCAGTATTGTGCAGCGGTTAACACACAGAACTTAAGTATGAGTGGAAAATTCTGGAAATGTCATGTAAGTAGTCCTGTGGCAGAAGGTGTAAGTGTAAGGCTGGAGTACAGATGATTCTGGATTCTAGGTCAAGTTGTGTAACTTATTTTTACTGTTGTGACAGTGCAGTTTATAGCAATGAACTGAAAAATAGAAAAGTGTTATTTCAATTGTGGCCACAGGTATAAGTGTAGGACTGTCATGCACATGGTCCTGGGTTCTAATATAGAATATTCCAGACATTTTTACTGTTGTTCCACTTCCCATTATATCTACTCTGACTTATAAGACTTCAGATAGTGGAGCTGATATGAATTATACATATGAGGGATAAGACCCCCTTACTGTGTTTTCATATGTATGACTGAGGGTATACTGTCTACTATAGTTATGTAAGTATAATTCTGCTAACTGGACATGCATGGCCATCAAAATTACATAACACACATAAACAGCTGGACCTTGTTAAGCCACATACATACATGTATAACACCTCAAATTGTCACCTGTATTTATGAATGATTCCTGACTATGTCTGAGCAGCACTTCTTCTGAGGAAAATATGGAAAATCAACATTGTGGAAGAAACTATTTTGCCTCGTATGCCTAGGTTTGAATCACATGCTTTAAAAATCAATTTTATCAGTGTTTAAAAGCAAAAACAAATCTGTCAGGTCATGACATTTATGTCCTTGGTGTATGTCTGCAAACTTAACTCACCTAACACTTACCGTACAATTTCCAAGCTACATAAATAGACACCCCTCAAACTAAGGCCAACTGTCAGATTAACCTTCCAATTTCAATTATTTATTTCCTCTCTGCTTGGCACTGCTGGTCTCCACTTACCATCAGTCAAATGCAGTTGGCATCACTGTTTGGGTTTGCATACTTCCAGTAAATGTGATAACTGGAACTGGCAGGAAAGCATCAGTTGCTATTGCTCTAGTTTGGGTGTTAGACATGTCTGGTGTTAGAGGGGAAGGTGCCCAGTTTAGGGCACAGAGGTCCAGGATATTTATTGGATTCCTGGTAAAGTGCCACAGCTAAAGGCTTCTACAGGGGGGGGCTATTCTGGCTCCCAGTACAAGCCTGAGGCATGGAGTAGTTTGGCTCAGGTTTTATCCAGTGCTACTGGCATCCCACACACTGGATTGTTGTGAAGACATCATTTTAATGACCTACAGAGGTGCAAAAGGAATACCCTCAATCATCCCACAGCTGTGTAAGTATAACAATAAGAGAGGATCTGTAATACATAGAAAGCTAAATATAGGCAAGACTGTTATGCATACATATGCATGCATTACTCTGTAGCACAAACCAACTTTAGGAGTCAAATATTAGACTCTAGTCAGAGGTTATGGGTTCAAATACCACAAATCATAACTATATAATACTGCATTTCTTTAATAATACTTACATTAAATTAAACTCTGTACAAGTGACACAAATGCCCTGCTGTTAACTGTAATCTATCTGTATAACTGGAACACACATATGTGCAGTATATGCACAGTCCAAGAATTACTGTCAGCAATCTGTAGTTATAGTGTGTATTTGTTAGGACATATACTTAAATGTCACACTTCAGATAAAATAGTTGTATAATTGTGTTAATGCATTGTATGTCACATATGATGGTACTCATTTAGCTCTTTTTTCTCTCACCCCAACCCTTATCTCTCTTTTTGTTTTTCTATTATGTGTCATCAAAATGTCTCCATGTCATCCATGTGTACCACATCACTAAATGCTACACAGCACAGTGAGGCAGGCCAGCCCCAGTGGATCAACCTGCCTCTGCTCCACCACCACCAGAACCAATGCCCAGCACATCTGGGACCCAATCTGGAAGTACTGCCTCTACTGCCCCTGCACTACCTGTGCCCTCAGGTAGTACTGACCCAGCAGCTGGTGCAGTGGTACCATCTGGGAGCAGTGACAAAAGAGGGGATTTCATCACCCACTAACAGATGCCAGGGTTGGAGTATAGGGTCATGCACCACACAATTGTTGTACACATACTAGATGGAGAGGCTGCTCACCCTCATGGTATCTTGGAGGAAAAGACATCAAGCACACCAGTTGCCAGTGGAGTAAGGGGACAGTGATGACAGTCCAGTGGGTGACTTGATTCTCACTGTCTCCATGTTTGACAGGCATGAGCCTGTGTTGTCCTCTCCCTCACCCCAATCATGGTGTCCCCCAACCTTTTTGCCCCATCATCATCTCTCTCTTGTATTATTTGTCTTGTTTGTTTGCATTTACTTCCTCACCTACCCAACTTACCTGACCCCAGACATACCTATGTCCCTTATCCAACATTCCTCTCTTACTGAATGTAATAAACAAAAATGGGAACCTGTCCCACAAAACAAATATCATCCCATACATAGCTTTCCATTTCTCACATGTGTCTTCTTGATGGACTTGATTCAGTCCAATTGGTTATACAACGATTACATTGCTGTCACCCCTCTTTGTGGAGGTGACAGTCCAAATTCAGCTAATATTCTGCACATACTACCAGTTTTTACTGTTGAAGAAATGGATAGCTTTGGTTCTTTCCTACCTCCCTCTTGCAAATTCCTGTATTGCTTTCCCTTTGTTCTTTCCCCTGCTTGCTCCCTATTTCACCACTTTTCTATCTACCTCATTTTACTACCTATAATCTGGTCAAAAATTGAATCACACAGACCACACATAAGTACTAGAAAAAGCAATATATCCCTTCACTCTGTGTATCTGCGGAGTTTGGCACCATGTGTCAATGCCAAGCAATGGTGAACGGATCTATAATGATGGGGTTACCTCCATATTATGCCACTTAACCCTGCTATGTCAACACACACAGAATAACATATGCTGAATTTAGTATAAAGAATATACTGAATATACTATAAAGAATAATGTCACTACATTATCACTGTTTATTTAAAACTATTACATACACCTGGATTTGAACCCAGTATTATCTGGACTCAAAAAGAAATATGTGAATGCATTTACTCCTGCTGCCAGAGAGTTAGCTAAGCAGCACATGTGTTTCATACACTCAGTACCATACCTTTCAACCTGGAAACATCAAAAATTGGGACAAAGGTCCATGAAAAATAGGTACAAATCTGTATGCTGATTAACATAATATTTGTATACATAATTATGTAACCCGCCCACTCCAATGGAACTGTGGCATATCAACTTTCAAATGCAAACTGAAGAACATATAAGCAAAATATGGCCCCAGAGTCCCCCTGCAGGTATTCCAATGTCCCATTACCTGGCTATTTTGCCCCATTTACCATAAACACTAATGTGAATATTGCTTTACTTCTACAATGATTATATGGATTTTATTTTACATTTTATAGCACAAACACTAATAGACATCTGCTAAACAAAGCAATGCAGTCTCACAATAAAAATAGACTTAGTATTAAAACTTCTATGCCCTTGAAACTAACATTCATTGAAACAGCACTGAAACACAGAAAGAAAATGCATCTAGCCAGTGGTGGATAAAGATTACCTTTGGGCTGTTTTCAAAACATAGGCCCCTTGCACACGAAACAAGAAACATTCATGTGTTCTTTGATACACCTTCCTGACTTTATTAAATTATGTTCCTTGCATAATACAGCACACTTGTTAGAGCACATTTTAAATTTATTGTTTGAACATTTTTCCAGTAAGCAATGAAACAAAATACATGAACCAATAATGACAAAACTGCCCAATTCAGAACATTTCCATCATAAAAGTCTACTCAGACTTCTGCAATCCACCAGTAAATATGCACAATCTCTTCAGAAGTAAAAGTCATCTAAATTCCATGTTAAAAAGATCTGTAACTTGGTTGCTCCTAGCAAACAACTTTGTATTTCCTTGTTTTATCTATAAGTAAAGTGTCTGTTGCCCTTGAAGAATTAATTGTCTATGTTACAATTAAAAAAATAAGCTAGTAATGTTCCAATAGGGAATGGATGGCAAACTGATAACAGTTTCATAGTTAATAGGTATCTCCGCCAAAGGAGGACATTCTCAGGACTGCAGCATCCACCCCCTTTAAAAGTATAACACAGTACAGTATCAGCAATCTATCTGCTGTGGGAAGAGAGCCCACAGCCTTCTGCAGCAAAAGCAAGTATACTACCTGTTGTGCTATTAATACAAGTAGAAATTGCATAAGCAGCAGTAAACTTCTTTCCCTGAAGAACTGTGCAGAACAAGAAATCAGAAAAAGCCAACATTTATTGTGGGGGACAAAGGTCCAAAACCTGAGACACATTTAAACATTGCTTGTATAATCTTAGAAAGTTGCTAGAATAAAATGTTGTGTTACCATGTGTTTCCTAAAAGATAGGAAGGCAAACTTAAATGGCTATCATTATTTAGTGAATTAATTTCTCACTGATCTGCCAGAATAAAATAAAATTTATGTTTTTTAACATTTGTTTACTGGGAAAGTCTGACTTGGAATTAAGCTAATTTTCAGCAGAGGCCTGGGGAGAAATGCTTCAGATTCATATATTTGTATTGTGGGAGGAAACTGGAGCACCCAGAGGAAACCCACACAAAGACAGGGAGGACATGCCGACTCCACCCAAAAGGCACATCAGCCAATAATCGAACCACAGAACCTCTTGCTGTGAGGCAACAACACTACCACTGCACCATCAAAATTTTAAGAAGAACAGACCAAAAGTATGAGCCAAACACATTCCAGACGTTATGTGAAAATGTGTACAGTTGAGAGCTATAACTACTCCACACAGAAGGCACATCAGCTAAGAATGGAACCAGAGAACCTATTACTGTGAGGCTCACACACCATAAAATAAATGCACACCATACACACACATGGGGAAATAACTGTAGCAGCTCAGTACTTTACCTCACACACCATAAAATAAATGCAGACACTTCAAATAGACTAAATGCAAACAGTAAAATGCAAATGCAGTAAATGCAATTCAAATTGTGCATGTTCCACTTCTGAAACATACACAGGGAAATAACTGTAGCAGCTCAGTGCTTTACCGCACACACCCTAAAATAAATGCATGCACACGGGGAAATAACTGTAGCAGCTCAGTGTTTTACCTCACACACCATAAAATAAATGCAGACACTTCAAATAGAATAAATGCTGACAGTAAAATGCAAATGCAACAAACGCAATTCAAATTGCTCATGTTCCACTTCTGAATGGCAGGCTGGCAGCACATAAATATCTACGGAACTTAATCCAGCAGCAAAGTGATAATCTCCCAACATGGGTGTTCTACTGTAGGGAAATAAATGTAGCAGCTCAGTGCTTTACCTGGAAAGAATGGAATGGAATGTGTAGCAGCTCATTGTTCATGTTCAGGCTTCTCTTGTGTTCCACCCCTCTTGTAAACTCGCTCAGTGTTCAAGTACAGGCTTCTCGTCTGCCTGCCCCTCACTTACTGGATCTAGAGCAGCCCTCAGCTGAATTCCAACAGGCTGGATGAAGCTGACATCACTGCTCACACCTCTGCATGATGACATCAGGCCATAAAAAAAAAACAAAAAAAACAAAAAAAGGCTGGGAAATTTGGAAATTAAGAGGTGCTGCTCGGGAATCATGGGACCCCATTATTTGGACCTCAAAAAATCGAGGAAAACCTAGTGTTTCCGTATGGTTGCGAGGTATCCTCAGTACTAACTCTCAGACTATTAGCAATGTGGCTCGCATTTGCAGACAGCTTAACTATGTTCAAACAGGGAAAGTAATAGAAATGTGTAAACTTGCGTGTGTAAACACTTTGGCAACCACCCAGCAAACCCGCTGCATTATGCAAAGTAAATATTAGCATGTATTAGTGCTATTTACTATCAATTAACTCTTTATAGTAAGCAGAATGGAACAACGCTAAGGTTAACCAAGTTCACAAAAAACAATTTACAAAAACAAAGAGAATTGTGGATTATGGAAATGCCAAAATAAAAAAAAAAATTATTATAACAGCACAACTTTCAGGTTCAAAGACCTTTCTTCAGTGCATTAAGACTACAAATAAATAAATTCTCCATTTTATAAAAACCTAAATGAATCATGACGCAGCCAACATTCATTACTTAAAGGCATAATGCTGAAGTGTTTGAAACCATCATGTATACACAAAACATTGTACTTTAAAATTCATTATTACTTAAAGAATCATTTGTCTGTGTTAGCCCCTCCTGTAGTATGTTATCATCATAGGTGGGCTCAATGATTGTACCCAGTATGTAAAAAGCAACAAATGCAGTAAGCCAAAGGCTGTATACTTTAGCCTGAACTGTCGAGAAATAGATTTTGAATAGTAAAGGGCCAAGCACAGATCCATGGGGTATGCCAATGGTGACAGCTCTACTGGTACAGGCTGATTCACCAACTTTCAATGTGTGTATTCTGTCAGTGAGCCAGTTGGTTACCCATCTAGTGATGTAAGGGTTAATCCCCAGTTGGGAGAGTTTCTCAATGATACCTGCTTGGTGGGTAGTGTCCAAACCCTAGACCAGATCAGGTTAGGCAGTATGCACTGTCTTACCTTCATCCAGGCCTATCACACAGAATCAATGAGCTGTGACAACATCACAGATCACATATCACATGACTGTGCACATATACCTTTCT
This sequence comes from Protopterus annectens, assembly GCF_019279795.1. NCBI lineage: Eukaryota > Metazoa > Chordata > Ceratodontiformes > Protopteridae > Protopterus > Protopterus annectens. Next base: position 1,172,711,135 of record NC_056747.1, on the reverse strand, counting down.
GACACGGTTGAATACATACTTCAACACATCCTCCACACAGACAGTGTTCCTGTAGAAGGGTGTACATCAATATGCATCCATCTGAGGTGGGAGGGACAGCACTCGATGCATGCATATCTAGACACATGCTGGCTTTCCTCATCTGTGCGGTAGACCAGCATGTCATCATGGACCTTTTATAAATGGACACTAGTAATAACCCAGCTGTGTGCAACAGACTTGTGTGAGTTGTTAATGCTACATCATGTCTATTACATCAATTAGATGTCCTCAAAGAGGTCATCAAGGGCATGTATGATAACAGCACTAACATCTTTTGACTGGAGAAGCCCAAGGCACTTGACACAAATCCACACTGAAGTATTCACTTAACACTTTCAGATGTGGCCATAAACACCTACATCCCAAGGTGGGGAGTCACATACATGGCATCTAAATATGCTGAAATGTGTGAAGTGACCTATATTTCAGGTCCAGTGATCAGGTCCGTACATCAGGGCTGTCTGCTAGGCCCTTTCCTGTCCATTATTTAAGTTACAGACGTCAAGAATGACATACACATCATGTGTCCAAACAGCTGTCTGAAAGGCTACAGATTGTGGGCAGTCATTGACTCCATCTGTGATATAAGTATAATGCAAACAGTATCAAGACACTCACCAAATATTGCTGCCACAGCCATGACAACACCTGCAATCACACAAAAAGTTGGGGGAATTTGTTGTATCAGAAAAACAAACACACAACCCAAATATAAAGTGGACATCACACCCTATAATCAGACCATTAGGTATGTGACCTGTGTCCTGGAGTAGATGGTATGTGGAACATCCACCAACATGTGGCCACAGTACTGACTACTGCCGTAAATATAATGCAACTACTGAGTATGTGAAGGACATCCACAATAGAGGCCATGATACCTTCATAGTTCACAGCCTTCATCACGTGAATAACTAAGCATGATGCACCCTTTATCATATACCTCACTGCACATCTTCCAGTGAGGTATAACTGAAGTGTGCCACCTTTACCACAGTGAGCTGTCACACATCTTATTAGCCATACCTAGGTATTCTCTATATGGCATAAACATTACTGTCTGATGGTGTGGAATCCCCATCAGGTTGTTGCACCAGATGCTTATGTGTGATACCCGTTCTGGTGATGCACACAGTATATACATAGCTATTTGGCAACATTAATGGCATGGGTAACATTTGTGACAGTGTGGATTATGCCATATATATATATATATATATATATATATATATATATATATATATATATCGGGTCTATATTAGATCACCGACCGCTTAAAAAAGCAAATGGTGATTAATCAACCCTATGTAAATGAAAGCTTACAATTTTGAACTGTCAGAACAGCGATTTTTTTTCCTAGGGAAAAAAATCGCTGTTCCAAAACACATGCACATAACACAAGCACACCAAACAAACAGCAATCCACACACATACACCTAAAATCTTACACCTAACCCTACACTAAACTATACACACACCACTAACTATCCACTTACCTTAACGCAAACCCTAACCCTAAGGTCCGCCACTATCGTACACTCACCTCACCCACTCCCTAACCCTAACTCTCCTAACCCGCCCTAATCCTCATGTCCACACAATCGCCCACATACCTAACCCACGCCCTAACCCTAACTCACCTAATCCACCCTAACCCTCACGTCCACACAATCGCACACTTACCTGAACCCGACCAGTAACTTTCTACCACAGCACTGAAAATACCGAAGCAACAGAAACGGACAACCAAATTCTTTCCCTAGGAAAAAATTTGGTTTTCTGTTGCTTCGATATTTTAAGCTTTCATTGCATAGAGTTCGATATTAGAACATTCGAAGGTTTGAAACCTCGATGTTCTAATATAGACCCATATATATATATATATATATATATATATATATATATATATATATACGGCTCAGTGTAATTTCGCCAAAAATCCATTTAGCTGAAAATTTCTGACATAGGGTCCACATCGCCGAAAATAGTACTGATCTGCCCTTTTCCCCCACTGTAATGTGATCTCGGAGTGAGAATATTAAAGTAGGGGGGTGTGGGGAGCATAGCCCCCCAGCTACTCGGGTTATAAACTACTTACTTACCCTTTTAATAGGGACTGCTCAATATAAAACAATACTGGACACTATTAAACTGTACTGGGTGGGTGGCTGTGCCCCCCACACCCCCCCACTTTAATATTTTCACTCTGAGATTGCACTACAGTGTGGGAAAAGGGCAGATACACTGTCAGTACTATTTTCAGCTAAATGGATTTTCGGCGATTTGGACCTATGTCAGAAATTTTCGGCAAAATGACACGGATCCATATATATATATATATATATATATATATATATATATATATATATATATATATATATATATATACCATGCACACCAGTCAGCTAGCCGGCATTGATCATATTGTTGCATACACATATAGCAATGTCCCTCCTAACACCTCCAGTAGATGTTACAGTGCCAGGACAGTGTGTGTGATTACCCTCATAGAGTGTGGATGTATCATAATAGTTGTATAAGTGTGTTTGTGCGAAATCATCTTTGATCACTCTAAATCATATATGTTATGTCAGGGACATTGCATTACTGGTGGTATTATTCTCATACTGGCCATAATTGTGGTTGCTTCTTTTAATGCTGTCCTTGAGCCTTTAACTGTATCCCACTTTTTGGAGATCTCTGCTGCGATTATACTCATAGTCAGGCAAATCAGTTTGCACAGCTTTGCAATATGCACCCTACCCTAATTGTATATATCATCCCTGATAGATGTCCTTTGCATTGCTCATGTAAGGTTGCTTATCTCACACAGACACCTTCTCCATCCTTATGTCACCATGTGTGACATTCACATAATACACATTTTCACTGTGCAGTCCCTACTGTACCATATTGATATGTGATCGGTGGTGCTGCTACAACTGTCTTCCATTGACATGCCCTTATCTGCTGCACATTAGGTTGTTTCACCTGTTCTGCTTCCTTTTATTCATTCCTATAATTCATCTGTGCATCCCTATTCAATACGCACACACTTCCCCTGAGTGTTTATTTTACATGGCAGTCCATGTGCCCTTACAGATCATTTATACAACATCAGTATAGAATGCCGGGAATGGGATTTCACAATACTCTACACTGTATACACTGTCCTGTACTGTGTTTGGACCATATACATGCCGCAACTATCATATCTCTCAACTGTCCAGATTTTCATAGTATGTCTAGAATTTTGACTTACTATATTTACTGGTAATAACAAACTTGAGTTAGAATGTAGAGAATCTATTTGGCAGGTGTATCTAGGAGCAGATCAGGCTCCAGGTTTAAATGAGGTAATAAATATAAAATGTTTTTTTACAAATGAAGTAATTTTATTAACATTTCATATTGTTTTTATTTTTAATTTTCTTTTATGTATTGTTTATATAAATTTACATATATGTATATTTATAGTTTATATCTTTAAGGAATCAATTAATTACATCATAGAACATGTGATGGCTATTTTACTATTTAAAGTGTTGTAATGGTTGGGTAAGTTGTTTCTGAAGAAGTTCACGTCAAATAAAGTGAATGAAAGCGCTAATATTGGTGTTCCATACTTTTTTCAGCAATATTGGATCTACTTTCGAAGTGTGTAGTCTCATTATAAAATTTGTGGTTTTCTGCCATATCATTGGAATGATCTCAGGACTGATATAACTAAATAATTATATATATTTGAGTTTCAGACTTCAAATCCTTCAGAAAATGTATCTTAACACAAACCTTGTTATTTTAAGATATTACTAAAGAGTGAATATGTCAAATCTGTCCCTATTTCTGGGTCAGTGTCCTCCCATTCTGCTGGGCTTTGTCCAGATTTCTTGCACTAAGATATTGAGAGCAATGAGAACTATATATGTTAAGCCCTGGTGATCATCATGGTATTCCATGCAATAACGCAAACCAACTGCACTCTAATGTAAACAAGATCACTATTCATGTTGCTTAACATGGTTTCCTGCATGAAACTACAGTTATTTACATTTAAACACGGTGCGCGTCATGAATATGTCATGAGTGCTGCTGCTCACCATGCATCACCACTCACATGTGCAATTTCCATGTAGGGTTCGTGCGAAGCCTACATGGAGTTTACTGAATCCCAGAGGAAAACTTTTTTTTCCAAAGGGGCAAGCCCCCCTACTTATATATACCAGCTTCGAGAACACACTTCAGAAAAGGGAAATTATCCCTATCTGCACCATACGGCGCCGTTGAAAGTCAATTTTTGAACACTTACAATTTCGAACGTTTGGTCTCGACCATGTCACATTCGAAATTGTGAGCATTCAAAGAATTGACATAGACCCTGATCAACTGCCTAGTTGACTATATGTGGTCAACTAAGCAGCTGTCCACCTAACACACATTGGGTATAATCACTACCAACTATATATATATATATATATATATATATATATATATATATATATATATATATATATATATATATAAACACACACACACACACACACACACACACACACACACACACACACACACACATAAAATTAACTTTACATTTCCTTGTTACCCATAAATATTTTAACACATAACCATTTGAATGCTGGTAGAAAGTTAATCTACCAGTTCTGGTATTTCTACCTATGTCCTTACATGTCACTGTATCTTTTGTTACTTGTGCATCTTTGGGGTTAAAGGAACACTTTTAGTGAAGAATCTTGTAATGCAGTTTGCACATAATATAATATAACAGACAGTTCTCTTACTCATCCTAGGTTACATTTTCCCAAGGGAGCTTTATGGATCCCTTGTTGTTTAGAAATTTTTTCTGGCTTTCTGTGGTCACAAATTCTTCTTTTTGAATATCCTTTAACTGGGGTATTTAGTAACTTTGATTGTGATAACTACAGCTATTTAACAAATATGGAGGCCTCACTCTCACAAAAAAACTCAGACTGTAAGAATCCCATTGTCAAAACGAACCCACACAGGAATGTCACATGCACAAGCTTTAAAATATCCTTACTAAAGCCTCTTAGAGCCATGAAGATTAAGTCTGAGCAAAATCAAACACTGCATTACATACAAACACTTTCAACAAAGAGTCAGCTAGAGCCAAACAGTCTCAAATCCAGTATACCTCACCACTCCACAAACAAAAATGTTTTGGTGATCGATGACTCCGGTGTGAGACAAACCGATTATCCACTCACTAGGCTGGACAAAGACAAGTTGACAAAGACAAGCAAGTTGTCTTTCTGGTACAAGGATTCCATATGTATCAAAGGTCCTTAGGATCCTTTCAGCAAACAATTGTATCTATGAAATGGTGGTTGTACATATAGGGGTGAATGACGTGGGATGTAGAATCTTGAGAGATGTGCAAAGAGGCATGTCAGAACTCTCCATGTATGTCACAGTCAAGACTCTGGTCCTGAGTATAATCCTTCCTTCAAGAATGATGCCTAGGTATAAAAAAGAGATAACTGGCTTCAACAATTGGCTAAATACCTGGTGTCATTTGAAGGGATCCAGTATGTGGCAGCTTGGAATGAGATGCTTGACAGTCTTACATGCTTTGCAAAGGATAGTCTGCACATCTCCTTTAAAGGCTTCCACATACTGGCTAAAGCATTTGCTGCCCATAGTGCTTTTTAAGGTAGAGTTCAACTACTGAACATTCCAAAACTTAAACAGGATCAAACTAAGGTGCTCTGCTCAATGTCAGAAGTCAAAACTACAAGTTGCAAGACCTTGAAGCTCTCCTGCATTTGCAATGCACCCCTATTTTTGTAATCACTGAAACATAGTTTTCATGTCTGAATAGCATTCTCTCCATACCTAGGTTTTGAGCATGCCATGCCTTCAGACCCAATGGGAACTGTGGTATGATATCCATATGTGTAAGGGACCATATAGCATTCAAGCAGATGCCCCAAGATGCCCCAAGACCTACAAACTGAATTTATTAAACTTCAAATCACACAAGACCAACTATAAATTTATTGTCCTGTTACATGGCAGTTTTCATGTCTCTGAAGTTCATGTAAGGTTCCTAGATGTACTTGATGGTTACCTAAAAAGTAAGAACTCCATCATTTAGGAAGACTTTAACTACATCTCAATTTATACCTCCATTGTAGGATATGTCCAAAAGTTTTTGGAGCTAATAAATAAAACAATGCATGGAACAGAATAATTGTTACTGCTCTCACTAGGGGACATAATATTCTTGACCTAGTACTTATGGGTATAGCTTCATGGTGCACAATTCCTGTGGTTATCTCCTTCCTTGGTCAAGTCAGATCATCACCAAATAACCTTCTCCCTCAAAATCTCTAAATCTACTGAAACAAATGTATTAGAAAATTCTGTGATGAAGCCACAAAATTCACTTACTGCAGCGTTACTCCAAACATTGCCACTTAGATCAATGTAAAGAATTGACAATCCGAAGTTTAAAGGGAAGCCACCGACATAAATAAAATCTACAATAAAAAGATAATTTATCGTAAGCCATGCTATAGGCCAGCCTTTTTATATAGAACCAGCATGCACAATCCAACTATTTTTGAGAACATCATTAAAGGACAGACCGTGAGACTTTCCAGACTTTCATGTGAGGAGTCTCAATTTGTGAGGGAACTTGGACAACTTAAAAAGGGACTATTAAATAGGAGATATGGACAACAAGAGATATCCAGGGTCTACTCTAATGTGAGTACTTTAAGGACCACCAAAGCTAGACCATACTTTTCACAAAGAACAGGTTCACAAGTTAATCAAGAGAGTAGAGAAAGGACACAACAATTGCTAGTCCTACACTATTCTAACAACACTAGCACTGTTAAGGATGCTATAATACAAAATTGGAATATTTTGATGGTGGATGAAAAGATTAAAACCATCGTAGGCAATTACCTAATTTTGTATATAGCAATATTTAAAATCTCAAACAATCTCTATGTTATAATGATGCAAATATACATATCACTCCCCCATATTATGAAGGGACTAATAAATGTGGCAAGTGTGCACAGTGTGACTCAATATATGAGTCCCGTTACTTTAAACATCCTGAAAGTGGACGGTTATGGGAATTAAGGAATAATAGTAACTGCAACACCAAGAATGTTGTGTATGTGGCCCACTGTGTTGTATGCTATTCATTTTATGTGGGAAAAATGAATAGAACTTTGTGAGAACGTATCAGAGACCACTTTTATTGTTATG
>NC_056747.1:1172623827-1172698827 GCF_019279795.1 Protopterus annectens | reverse complement strand
AATATAATAGATACCCTTCCATTTTCTTTCTTAGTATTACATAATTAGAATTAACTAATAAGACCAATGTTTTCCACGTATTTCTCTTCATTAACACAATGTCTGCCTCCCTCCACTTCATACTACGTACCACACTTCACTTTTTCCATTTCTCCAAGCATGTCTCTTTCTGCTGCTACTAATATCCTATGTCTAACAAATTATTACTGCATACTTTTACTTCTATACACCTCTCCTACTACAGGTTACTCAGCACACTGTGGAATCGGGACTAAGTATGCCAATATATCTCCCTGCCTTTTTAATCTCTCACCTTGTCTTTATTTTAGGCACAAAATACTTCACTACCACTACTCGACTGAAAAAATAAATTTCATACAGGTTCCCTCTAAGTCACTAAAGTACCTCTCAAAAATCCCACAATGTGGTGATGTCCACCCCAACCCGGGCCACAAAAACTCACCAATTAATATAAATAGCAAAGGACCACCCTTACAAAATTGTGAAGTAACTAACACTTCTTCATCTACCACATCAAACTATGACACTTCCCAGTTGTAATGTCCTATCATTAAACAGCCAGTTATCCGTACTAATAAAACTAACACATCAGACCCCTCACCCCATTATTTTCCCAGTTGTCTTCTAAAAACTTGAATATCATCAATATTAACCTATGTAGCATTTGTAACAAAATGACAGAACTACATGCATGGATATCACAGTATAGCTCTGACAGTAGTACCATTACAGAAACCTGGATATCACAGTATAGCTCTGACAGTAGTACCATTACAGAAACCTGGATATCACAGTATAGCTCTGACAGTAGTACCATTACAGAAACCTGGATATCACAGTATAGCTCTGACAGTAGTACCATTACAGAAACCTGGATATCACAGTATAGCTCTGACAGTAGTACCATTACAGAAACCTGGATATCACAGTATAGCTCTGACAGTAGTACCATTACAGAAACCTGGATATCACAGTATAGCTCTGACAATAGTACCATTACAGAAACCTGGCAAAACCTAACATTTAAGATTCAGAACTACTTCTTCCAGGCGTCAGTATTATCAGAGCTAATAATCCCCACAAGAAAGTAGAATGGTTATTTATCCATGTTCAGACAATCTCTCTTCCTGTTCACACAACAGCACAAATTCCAAAATGTCAAAATACCAGTATCAGTGATAAAGCTTAATAATAAAAAAGTTATGTTTTGTAACAGTCAACATCCCACCTGGGAATAATTTAACAACTTTAGAAAAATCTATCTTGGACGACTAATTAAATACCTTAGGAAAAAATCACACACACACACACACACACACACACACATACACACACACACACACACACACACACACACACACACACACGCACACACACACACACACACACACACACACACACACAAACACACACTCACACACACACATAGAGAGAGATGTATCTATATCTATATCTATAAAGATAAAGACAGATATGGATATAACTATGTGGGTTCCCTACAAACCATCAAGAAGTCAATATTTTGTAGTGAAAAAAAGTTGGTATAGCTGATTGAAAATCACCTGATTGCATGTACCTGTCTTTTTTTCAGTACAAGATTGTGATACTGAGGGGATTAGAGAATTTACTCTTTCTCTACTGTATTGTGATCTCGAGTTGGTATATGTAATTAACAGGGTGTGGGGAGCAAAGTGGGGCTTATCCCCTGAAAAAATAGATTTTGTTTTTATTCAAAGCTTTGTGACTCAAAGTATTGTGTATTTGAATAGCTGTGATTCGAACACTTCTGAGTGTATGACATGATTTTGAAGTTTTGATACTTCGAGCATTTATCATAGACTCATATCTATCTATCTGTATAAATATATATATATATATATATATATATATATATATATATATATATATGTATATCTATAGATAGATATAGATAGATGTACATATAGATATGTGAGATAGATGGAGACAGAGGCTAGACATACCCTGGGATTCATGAAGCTTGCGTCAGGCACAGGCGTAGCGTAGGTGGAATAATGCCAAATATGGCCGTCGAGCGATTCTGGTACGATCCAATTCCACGTGCACTACCGGCGTACGCCAGAACTGCGCAGCCCTCGGCATAGGTATGCTAATCACCCCATGCGCAGTGTCGCATCATGCAAATGAAGGCATATAGCGATTCATGAAGTGGTGCAGGCATAGCGTAAGCCCACGGAAATGTAAACCAAAAAACACGGTTTACATTTTCCCAAACAGAACATCGGAGCTATGGAAGTGGACCAGACTCATGTATTACAAAGTTAACATATGCCAATGGCTAAATACACAGCCAATGGCATAAGAAAAGATGCACAATACCTAAAAAACAACATTTAATGTCATGTCCACAGTAACGCACAGTACAACCGCAGGGCATGTGTGTGCAAACAGGAACACAAAGAAAATATATACAAATGGCATAAAATCGCAATGTAATACAAATCAGGATTTCACCATAATACGCAATGGTATGCATGGTACACCATAACCAAGCTGCAAGGGTTGCTAAGGGTCTGTGACAGTGTTCGGCATGGTAACTATGAATTAGTAGTCAATGCCATGCAAATGAGGCAGGTAATACTGAATCGCAAACGTCCCGCCGGATGAAGGATGTACCATACGGCGCAGCACTATAACACTGAGGAGTGGCTCAGAGGAGATACATGACATCAGCAGAGGAGTGTGCCACCGTAGCAATAAGCACATTGGAGTAATGCAAATGTGGCCTGGCCATTGCTAAGCAAAGCTGCAGGACAGGGGTGGGGAGGAAGGTATAGAATTGTTTAGCTGAGAGCACATATGGTGCCCGAAAGCGCATGTGTACGGGGATGAAAACGTGCCCGAAACCCGGTAAGCGGATGCACGTGCCGCGAACAATAGCACAAACAGGAAGGTCAGGGGAAGAAAAGAAGGAAATGCCAAAGTTGGGTAATTGGAGTACTACTGAGCAATTAACACCAATCAACTCACGGCGGCCAATCGATGGCAGCTGACAAGTCTGCTCGCAGAAACCTGCAAAACAGGTTAGGGGAGGCATTGGATTGCAAAGAAAGGAGGGGAGGCATTGGATTGCAATGATAGGAGATCTGTCATAGCAGAGCAAAGCAAACCTACAGTAGACCGGCAATAGAACACATTACTCATGATAAGCCAGGTCTAGGAAAGTACAAATTAAAGCAGGCTGCTGGATGCATGCCAGAAAATGGTAGGTGAAACATGCAGAAATGTAAAGGGAAGGTCAAGAGGTAATCCACGGCAGCCAAATGTAATTCAACACCAAAGGCACCACAATAGTAGTTCTGGTAGTAAAACACATAAGATACCCTGTAGCTACGATCGTACATACACACCCTATGACATCATCTGTGTTTACAGCACAATAGTATAAAGTGTGAAAGCACCCTACACACACCTGTGTATTCCCAAACACTGCACCATAGGTGTAAACACATGGGGAACTTTTAAAATGTACATGGGAGCTGCCATAGCTGTGATTCATCAGCATGTGTTAGAGACTGACGGTGTTGTGGAGGATGATGCCGACAACCACCGCAGGCCCCGGAGGAGGAGAAGAGTGTTCAGACCAAGGGTAACCTACCAGGGGCTACATGATCTGGAGATAGTAGAGCATTACAGGGTGGACAGGGACATCTTACAGCAAATAGTGGAGCTGTGCCAGCCATGCCTGAGAACCAGAAACAACAGAGGGGATCCCATCCCAGTGGACACAAAGGTATGTGTAAGCTTGCGAATACTAGCCACAGGTACCTTTCAAAGGCCAACTGGAGATATAATGGGGATCTCACAGGCATCAGCATCCAGGGTACTACACCAGTTCCTGGATGCCATGTTACCACATGCCAATGAGCATATATACTTCCCCCAAACTCAGGAGGAGTTGGCCAGCAATATGCGTCACTTCCACCGTGTGGTACACTACCCGGAGGTACTGGGTGCGATAGACTGCACGCACATACATATCAAGTCACTACCCGGTGAGCATGGTAGGCGCTACATAAACCGCAAGGGATTCCACTCCATCAACTGCCAGGTCGTGTGCAATGCCCAGGGAATTATCATGGATGTGTGTGTGCTGGCAGCCCTGGAAGCTACCATGACTCCCATATCTGGCATGCCTCACAGCTGTATCAGGTATTTGTCAGGGGGGACATCCCACATGGCCACCTTGTGGGGGATGCTGGCTATGCACTGGAGCCATGGACGATAACTCCCATCAGAAATGCACACACAGCCAATCAAGAACGCCATAATGAGGCACACGCACAAACCAGAATCATCATAGAGCGTGAAATCGCAGTTCCGGTGCTTGGACACATCTGGTGGAGCCTTGCAGTACTCTCCAGGCACGTGTGCCCACATCTTCATAGTATGTGCCATGCTACATAATATGATCCTGCGGAAACAGCTGCAGCAGGGACAAAATGGTGAAGGCCCTCATAACCCATCGCAATTGCCAAGGCCATCACAGGCACAGAGGGATTCAGACCACGAACACACTGTGCCAGCCACAGTAGGCAGACGGAGGCATGCCCAATATGCCTACGCCTTGGCAAAGAGGGAACGTATAACACATACTCTGACAGTGTAGGCCCCTACAGACTGACACACCTCTCCACCTTCACACACAGTAAAATGGATGGCACACAAACACGACCACCTGTAAATTGTAATGTATAGGTGGTCCACTGTGTGGATCCTACAAAGGCAGCCCTCAAACATTGTACACACAACAGCTATTGGAACACGGAATGTCAACACCTGAATAGTACATGCGCCTATCAGCATATGTTGGTGCTGTGTGTATAGGTTCCCAGGTACATCGGTAGGTACACGCCCGATTGTCAGAGGCCATACACCAAACGGGGCAAACAGTGTCTGCTGTCGCCACAACATCGAGTAACCAACTGTCGTTTAGTGGAGCAGAGGCAATCGTGGGAGCACATGTGTGTAAGCACTGTTCTGCACACACTCAGCATGAATTCCCTGCTGCGTTAATGAGGGGCTCCACATAATGTAATCATGCATGTTGTGTCAAGGCATGGGGTGTACCCTTGACAGGTATTTGTCACCCCAGCATGCTCCGCCTACGGTCGTTTGAAGGTGTATCACAGTATCGTGTGTGGCTCACTGTGATATACATACCCAATGCCAGAGCACATCCAGTAAACATCACATGGACATACTATTAACTGGACTCACCAATATGTAAACTAACTGAGTTACCCATGTGAGTGCAGTATGAAGTAACAGCCATAGTATGCTCCACATACAATACGACATAACACGTGTACAAATCCCAGATGTCCAAGTGTTAAATGCAGTGACCGTCATGCATGTTCCCAGTCCCACGTCCTGTAAGGGATGTAACGTAATCCCGAAGGCACGAGTAATGCATGTCAGATGCAGGTCATCAGATCATGTTTAGCACATGTTAGCGGGGATATGTGTTGCCCACTGCTGGTAAGCGACGTTTAAATATGACTATATGGATATGCGTGAAACAGGGCTAAGCTTCTCATAATATCGCGCAGATCACGGTCAGTGATGTCCAGAACAGGTGAAACCAGCATTATTCACCCCTGTACTAATAGCGCCTGCTCTGAAGGGTAAAACGACCACTGCCAGGAGTAGAACACGCAATCATGTATACAATCACCTAACACTATTGCTAGCCAAGATGTAGCTACAGTAGGGTTGTCACCTCTTCAAATGACCAATGTGGGACATACGTCAGATGTCTGCAGGCTGACACATACACTCGGGCAGTACAAAAATCAGAAATTCACTGTTTTGCCTAGATAAAAGCTTATTCTTGTAATGTTTTAGTTACTTATTCTGTTTCTTATAACATGTAGGTGGCTCAGATACAGAATAACTGTTTTATGCAACTATTACATAAACTATAGGAAATAAGTTTGTCCTAAAATCTCAGAACATTTGCCATGTTTACAAATATTTTGCAGGACACAACTGCCCAAAGAGGGACTGTCACTCGCAAAGTGGGACAGGTGGTAACCCTAACCTACGGCAGGTGTGTAATGTGACAGGTACAGACACAAACGTGCGGAGTCCAGGAAACAGTATACACTGACAAGTACACAATGAAAGGTGTAGCTTGCCTGTCACTTTCCCTGTCAGATATATATATATATATATATATATATATATATCTATATATATATATATACATATATATAATACAGATAGAAAGGGCGATAGAGTGATATATGTTGATATATACGGATTCACCGATATCTGCTAATATATTGATAGGTCATCGACATTCATAACACCTTGGAGGTACAAATAAATAGGATGCCACCAACTATGGAATGTGTCACATACCGACATGCATAACCACGAGGCTGGAAGACCAAAAGAACACAGTACCGGAACAGTAGAACCGCGAGTAATAGTATGATGATATGAAGGGACATTTAGTTACCGCTGCCGGTGTTGCGGTCCACGTAGGTACTGTGTTCAACTGTGTTTGTGAGTGCCGTAGTCTGTGTATGTGTGTGTTGAGGGTGCCGTGTGCATTTCCATGTGATTGTAATGTGTGTGTGTGTTTCCGCATCGTGTGTCTGTTAGTGCCAACTCAGAGGTAGATCATTACGGTAGGTGTGGGTATAGCTAGCCATAGGCATACGGTTACCACCTGTCCCACATTATGAGGGACAGCCCCTCCCTAGGCAGGTGTGTCCTGACATAAAACATTACAAAGGGCAACTGTCCGAGATTGTAGGACATTATTATGTCCCATATATTATGTGATAGTTGCATGAAATATTTATGCCTGTATGTAAGAAACGTAAATGTTACATGCAATATGACAAGTAGCCAAAGTCCCACAACAATAGGTATGTATTGAGGATAAAAGTATGTGCTATCCTGTATACTGACCGTGGCTATGTGTCGGCCTATAAACACGACTGTGTGTCCCACAAGTGTCCAACAATGGCCATATGAAAAGGTGGCAACCCATGGCAAAGAGGTTCTGTCACCAACACAACTGCAATGACTACAAATATCTGGGACAGAAATACACGGGATAGCTGTCATTTAGAAATATCCCTTTACATATCGCTGCAATTCCGGAGGTATGGAAGTATCAACTTCACCTGCATACTATATAGAAACCAATTAACAATGGCCCAATGTAAAATCCTGTAACATAAGTCTACTAACTGATAGCTCTTTAATTAGGGAAGGAGCCCACACACATATATATGGAATATGTAGAAATGCAAGCCCCACAAACCTGTATATGCTACGTACACTCACCGACATCCCCCACACTAGAAACTATAGCAATACACACTGTAATTACAGCACAAACATCCAGTCAGTCAATTACATCTGCAGAACCGTTAACATACCTTGTGAGAGACACAATTAAAGGTGCCATGCAAAATTGTAGCCATTGTATAATGGAACAAACGGAGATGTTACAGGTTTTGTTTGCAATAGTCTGTTATCAGACGGTTGGGATGACAGGTACACCCACATGTTGAACCACACACTCTAGCCGTCACACACAATCCACGGGGGACATGAATCCAAACTATACTTGTCTCTACACATAGCAGTTGCAATTACACACAACAAAACACAATGCAGGCTGTCTCCCCGAAGGTAGGGCAAATGGGCAACGCCCAAGTGGAGAATTCAGTTATACCCCACTGTTGCCACGTAATTGGCGAATGGAGTAGCTGCACAGCTGATGTGCAAATAATTAGTCACTCAGAAACACCAATTGGCGGCAGGAAACCACATGTTACAGGTATCAAAGTATATAAGGATGACTTGCCAGACATTCAAACCATATGCTCATACCCTATAACTGTTTAAACAGTGTAAGTGAGACGAAAGTCCGGAACGATAACAAGGTATGTAGAACACTCAATGTAAGTGTATGTATAGCATGTTTTGTATTAATTATGTTAGTGTATGTATAGCCAAGTTTGCATTAATTAAAAGTGTCTGCAATGCATAAAGTGGGAAAAGGTATTTATGTAGTGATGTCTTGCTGAGCATACTAATGCTTGTAGAAATTGTGCGTCCAGCAGTGGGCCACAAGGTAAACATCACAGACACCACAAGGGATGCTACATGAGGGCTTTAAACAGAACAATTCCATACCACCTGCCGTCAGTGGTAGGGTATGTCCAACAAGTACGTGCCATAGCAAGGGATAGTATATGCTGATATACTGTCACAGTAGGCATGTGTATGGACATATAACAACAATGACATGTCTAAGGTGGTCCCACTGTGCAAGTATGCTTTGCATTATGGGATACTATGTAAAATATGTGTAATGTATAGTATTGTAGGTAGATATGTCAGATATGCTACACAGCATAACAGGCATATCATGCATACCAAAGGTATCGTCTATTGGCATGTACAATATACAATAACAGGATACATATGGCTTGTAGTCACGGGACATTGTAATAGCATGATAGCTAATCTAAATGGAAGGGCTACCAAGTAACCATGCACAAAGGACATGTAATAGCTTCACAGGTTCATAGTGGGGTACTATGCAGTCTGGCAAGTCTATGTGTAAGCACAACTACAGTGTTCACACCAGTGGCACCTCTCTAGGGTAGTGTCCTGTGAACAGCAGAGCCATGTGTTACCTGCACCTCTGCACAGTACAGCCACTGCAGTGATCCCTGGCGTACATGTGTCTCCCATCCACCAAGTGAGGTATCACATGAACAGTGCTACTGAGTGTCCCTGCGTGATGTACATAGGAATCATGTTCCAAAGCATGGTGAGTGTCCGGTATGGGAATGTAACCCTCAAGCACATCCCACTCATCGTTGTGTGTGTGCACATATCCATGAGCATGTTGCTCACAGTGGCTTTTGCTTATGTCGCGTATGTGGAGTATATCCATTAATATTGTTGTGGACATGGGCCCTGTCTGTTCAGCAGAGGTCACCCCTGAGTATGTAGTATGCAAATGTGTACAGACGTGGTGTCCGTAGTTCAGCTGCATACTTTAACTGTCAGAGCTCAATAAATGTCATGGTGTGTTAATGTTGTGGTATGTAAAGCTGTAGCTGTTGTGTAAGGTACACCCCAAACAGGGTGTTGTACACTTCAATATGTGTAGAAGTCTGGAGTTCAGAGGTACAATGGGTGCCTATGTACCAGCTATACACCCAGTACAGATAAGTGTGGCCATGTAGAAGGATATCCACGCCACAATGGCAATATGGTAATCAGAGGAGTGGGTGCAACATACGTGTGTACTACAAACATCTACAATGTGACATGTATGTAGGGGACTACCACCTATGTGATAGTCAGTGGGTGAATGGTGTAATGCAAAGGTGATGTTCATGCACCTTGTGTCATGCAGCTTGAGGCCATGATATTCATATCAGGTATCCATCACAGTGACACCTGTATGGATGGAGTCAGTATCAGCTGGTGGATCAATCATGGTGCTTTGTATGCAGTCGTTTGTAAAGCTAGGCAGGGAAACTCGCTCTGTGCTAGCCTGTACCTCAGGGAAGCATATACTGAACATGACGGGCCCTATGACTGAGGACTGTGGAATGCTAAGTGTAACTGAAATGCAGTAGGTACTATGGTATGCTACCCTCATTGTGTGTGTCCTGTCCATGAGCCACGTTGCATAACATCCTGAGACATAGGGTACGATGTGCAGGTGGATGTGTATGTTGTTAATACCAGAATGGAGAACGGTGCTGAAAGGCAATGAGAGGACAATGTAGGCTGTGTGGACCCCCGTACCATCATCAACTACCCTGGTAACTGTATGAAAGGAGTCCACCAGGTGTAGGAGCCGTGCTCTGGCCCTAACAAGTCCAACCCGGTTGGCATCAAAGGACCGGAGTCCAACAATGTCTCTGTGAATGACGTCCATGATGATGTGCCCCATAGCCATGCAGAACAGTCCAGTCAGGTGCGTAGGGCAATAGTCCCACTTGTGCATTGTGGTGCCATTCAGGGGCCACAATGTCTGATACAAGGCTATTACTGAATATGGTGGCCTAGTGGGGAGACATGTCGTTCAGAGGTTTGTGGACATCACAGCCTGGGATTTTGGAAGGTGACATGGGGCCAGTGTCCCAGGACATATAGAGTGCAGGTCAGTACTGTGTAGGTGTGACTGCAGGGACACCGCAATGTTCTTGCATGGATTGTGGCCCTGTAGTGAGTGAGAGGGTGTAATATTAGCATTGAATCCATCCGCCAGCATGTTGCCAACATCACCTGGTTCTGTAATGTTCCTGAGTGACTGTTGTATGTGAGAGCAGATGTGGGTATTGCCAGTGACTACTGACATACCACCATAATGCCTTGTGGTACACCCCGGAATGTGTCGCAGTAATATTTATGTAGCTAGTTTTGGAGTATGTGATGAGGGATCCCATGGCCCTACCGAGGCTGACCAGTGAGCTACCCCACCCATGGGATTGTACACCACTGTGCAACAGCCTCCACCTGTTGTTGTAAATTATGTTCATGGAACTTGACCCCCAGAGTGGCGTCTGTTATCTGGTGGGTACCATCATGGCTCTGTATGGAATAGCATGATCCATGCAGTCATGTACGTGCTAATGAAGTGCACTGGTGTATGTTTCAGCGTTTGTATGTGCATTGTCCATCTGCACAGGTATCATGACATTAACTACCGCTGTCATATATCGTCTGTAGTAGGTGTTGTAGTACTCATGTATTGTGTATGCCATGAAGGGTGTGGTGCCGGGATGTGGCTACCAAGGGTGATTAGCATATGTTCAGAATCCACCAATGAGGGGATAACCCCAGGTGTGGAGCACCAGTCACATGTTGGTAGTGTTCATGTCAAGGATAATGTTGGTCTTGGAGGTGGTGTGTATGGGTTGATTCAGACGAGTGGAGGTTATGACTCATGGACAGCGTTGGCCTAATGTGTCGGTACATGAGTGGCTATCCCAGTTAAGTGTGGGGTAGTGTCAGTCTCACATCAGTAGTAGCTGTCTGAGCCCTACTGTCCAATACACCAACAAATGAGGTCTGGTAACCGTGGGGTATGTTGTTGTATCTGTAGCTTGTTACAATGAGTATAGCAGTTCTG
The DNA here is from genome assembly GCF_019279795.1 of Protopterus annectens. Classification (NCBI taxonomy): domain Eukaryota; kingdom Metazoa; phylum Chordata; order Ceratodontiformes; family Protopteridae; genus Protopterus; species Protopterus annectens. The sequence continues at coordinate 1,172,687,639 of NC_056747.1, read as the reverse complement.
GACACAGTTAGTTGCACATGGAGCACCTCTGCTGCATTGTGCTAAGTAACTAGCCAGGATGTGTCTACAACATAGTGCAATATGGGAACACCTCAGCTGTGGGTGTGCCAGTCCAGGTATGTGCCTGAAAGGTATGGTCTGTCTAAAACCTGTTATTGCAGGTGTGCTCTGCAGAGCCTAGAGGCAGGTCCCAGTCACTGCAGAGATATTGAAGTGGTGCATTATAAGGTGTGCCTTGCCTGCATGCATCACAGAGGAAGATGTCAAGCATTGCATCACATTACCCTATGTTTTGCTTGCCAGTTCCCATTCTGGTGGTGACTGTTATTGGAAACTGTGCAAGACAGGCAGTATAGAAGCAGCAAGAGCCTTACATGTGATCTGTACTCCCAGGACTGACAGGTGCAGGTCATCTGTGCCAAAGCATCATGTCATTTGACCAGGTCAGTCAAAGTGGACAGATACCAGATGCCTGTGGAATGACAGCAGAAGCATAGGCAACTGTTGATGTGACACAGTCAGTCATTGTACAGTGGTATCAGGTCCGGATGAATGCATAATGCCCCCCGGGGCTTGGCCCACACCTTCAGGGCTACAAGACTGGTGAGCTATTGCATGTCCCTGCACACGTAGTCTGTGAAGTTGCATTTCAGGGCAGTCACACTAACGTGGAGAATGACAGTCACATCATACCAGGTGAGGTGTGGCATGGGTGCATAGGTTATGTTGCAGAACCAGTTACCCGACAGCAAGATGTAAGTGACTATCGCCTTGTGTAGCCTGCTGAGTGAAACAGCAGTGTGACCGCCTACAGAGTTACCTATGACTGGTGTGTTGTGTATGTTATAACACCCTATTGGCTGTATGTGATGGGCACACATGAGTCTGTGGGCTATAAGTTGGTGTTGTTGTGTTTGGTGATGGGGGCTGCCTTTGGTGCCTACACAGAGTATGGAGAGGTACTGCACAAGTTGTCCTCATATGTGTGGCCTGTGGTGGAGATCATGTGAGACTATGTGATGAGTGGGGTGTGTTGCGAATGTTACACATCCCCACATGACTGTCAGGTGCAGTCAGGGTTGGTGACAGCATTGCCCCCAGCAGGGCTGCATATGTGCATCCCCCACAGGCTGTAGTGTCGTATGTTGGGAGGTGAGCATTGACTGTGTACATGAGACAATTTCTCTATTGCCACATGTACAACATATCCATCATATAGACAGGCAATAGCACTAGTACGTGACAGTTGGACATGCCTGTATATACAACCATGTCTCACAGGATATGTGAGTTACGTGTGTAGAACAGCTGTTGTACTGTAAGCAAGCTGGAAATGTGAGGACAGACAGTGTACCTGTGAGAAATGGTGTGGAATGGGTGCTATATTAATCAGTAGCTCATGACATGCTCACAAGTTCTGAACAAGTGCTGAGCATGAACATACAATACAGATAGGGTGTTGGATAATATCAACCCACAAGTGGTGACGACAGTCATAATTGGTGGCACCACACTATAACCCTGCTGAGTATGGTCTGCATGTCCATGAACCATTATCGATGTAGATGTTAGCAGTACAGATGTACAAGACAGTACGGATGTTTGATTTCAAATACCTTTGTATGTCACATGAGTGTTCTACCAGTGGCCTGTTGACAGACTCACAACTACAAAAGGTGTCAGGATGACATGTGCATATCACACCAGTGCCAGCTACAGTAAAACAGGGTTAATGTGTTGTACTCCATCCTCATTGTAGCCCATACCACACAGACAAATGTCAGGCATCTGTGTATGTAAGGATGTGAATGGTCATGACCTATTAGCAATAACTGTCTCAGTGTTGTGAACAACATACAGAATGGGCTGTGTGGGTGAGGTGTGTGACATATGTGCACATTCTGATGGATGATATCAGCATTGTCACCGCTAGGTGAACATCCCTGTACCCATTAACTGCCACCTAGGCTGTGGTCAACATTATGGACACTGTGTAAGGGATGGGGCTGTGCAGTACACCTCCCTGACTTGGTGACGTCTCCAGGCCCCTTAGGTAGTCATACGAGGGTGCCATCCATGAGCATGGAGATCATTGGACAGGCATACACAGCACTTGGGTGACCAATATTGGATCACATATAACCTTTAAGGGGTAATGGCCATGCGTAGATGGGCGATACCAGCCTTCACAATCCTCACCTCCACTATGCAGCATGCTGTCTACTTTGCATAAAGACATTTGCTACACTATGATGTTGGACATGCTACATGTCCATATCCTGATCTGAAAGACATACGTCATAGACAGCCACCGTCCTAATACTAGGATCGCCACATGCTGGAGAGATCCCTGTGCCATATATGTGATATCCTCCTGCCATACCATGCAACCCTGTCCATCAAAGCTGCACATGTCATCCCTGTCATACATGGTGTGATGGCCGCATGGTAGATGTAGTATCACCTGTCTGGATCAGTAACGTGGCACTGATGCACCTCGCGGTGGCATAATGGCTGTCGGATACAGCTAGGAAACCTTGCCCATACATGCTATAGTTGATAACCATCCCTGCAAATGACGTCCATCTAGCCATTGTCCCATGTCTATCACATGTGCAACACAGACGATCCGTGGTAGGATGTTGAACAGCTGTACAGTGCTGTGTAGATGTATATGGCAAACACATGCATGTACAGGTTTCCATGTGTATGTGTGCATTGTCACTGCTCAAGTCCATTAAGGCTGTGTCTGTGTTGATATGTGACATATACACAGCATCAAGGTCAACAGCATTACCGTGGACACATCCAGGCATGTGCAGATAGGTAAGAACACCAGTGCAGGCAAACAGACATGCCCACATCAAGACAGCATTTACATGGAGTATGAACACTGTAATGAGGTGACACACATATATGGTGATGATATCCAATGCATAACGGGTGTTACATGTGTGTGACACAAACATGTCAGTCGTGTCAGTGTCATGATGATTTGCAAAGATAACTGTGCAGATGTACTAGATGTCATAGAAATGTATGTGCAGCAGTATCTCTGTGCATCTCTGAAACTGTGACCTGTCACCATCATTATTTCTTACAGATAATGCCTCGTACACGCCTTCCAGCATGCAGCTGCCAGGAGGATGATGTCCTCATTCTGTACCTCCATGAGAACTACGAGGTGTTGTTCAGCCATGTGCCACAGAATGCCCAGCAGCGGGACGACCTGTGGCAGGATCTTCGCAGGAGGGTGAACAATGTGGGTGGCCATAACCGCACCTACCAGCAGGTGCGCAGACACTGCACGGACCTGATACAACATGCAAAACAGCATGCCACTGCAGTCATCAGGGAACAAGGTGGAACAGGTGGTGGGCCACCAACCCAGCCCCCACTCACACACACTGCGGAGCTACTGGCCAGTCTGGGGACACCCTCAGAACAGCATCCACAAACACTAGCTGCCATCGTGGAGGTGGGCGTCTCCCAACCAATGAGCCTGGACTTTCCTAGTAAGTCAGTACTGCACATATGGCTACTATATCTCATTTACGTGCATGTGTCACTGTACATTATGTAATGTAACAACATATGCATGGTATGTGGACACACATGCTGCATACTACAGTATGCTACCCTGTGTATGCACACATATGCATACTATATGCTATTGTACAGACGAATGTGTTAACATGCACAGTGCACCCTGTGGCTGTCATACAGTCATGGATAATGTTCATACTGCTGTGTCACCCCTATACAGGTACCAATGGTGTGCCGCACAGACATGAGACTGTTGCAGGTGAGACTGTCATCAGTATCAGGCATGTTAAAGCATAGATCTATTCACCATGTGGCCAGTTAACACTTGTACACTTGATGTTCGTTCCATTCACGATATACAGGTTGCATCACCATCATTCACACAGGCCACCCATGTGCCATATATACAAACGAAATGATACACTGACATGAAACCACAGTATTTGTCATTGCTACATGTGTGGTCAGCTGTGCATACAACGGTGGAGGTGTTCTACAATGGAGGCTTATGTACTATACATTGGACCAACACGCATGGTACACAAACAGCACCACACAGTGAGCTGTGATATGGGCAGCCCACAGGAGTCACCATTGTGTTATATGCCCCTGCAATGGGTGCACACATTGTGATGTGCCATCTGACATGTCCCAGACACGTAGTGTATTGGCTGCAATAATGTCACACTATCCCCATAACCCATACCCCACATACCACACATACAACCTGTTGTCTGCATAGCCCTGTGGATGGTGACATATCTGACATCTATGGGTGTATGTCATATGGGACAACACAGACATGTGTGATAGACGGCCATCACACACATTTGTCCAACACATGTGCACACATGGCCATGGGGGATGGCCAGAGATATGTAGCCACACAGTAGATGTGATGTGTATACACCCTGTTTCACATTGTCCACACATGGTCCAATTATAGCCTTAGTTGACCGATTATACAGTTTATGTGGTACACTGGACATCCTAAAAGCCTGTGCACAGCTAGTGGAGGTGTCACTGACGTCTACCATATAAGATGTGTTGAACATCACGCCTGTGTCATAGCATGACAGTAGTGACCTGTACAACTTCCACAGACATTGACACCACATCAGGCCACAGATACAGTACATTTCCCTTGCTGCTGTAGGACATCACCGTTAGCTGTGCACCTCGTGTGTGTGGTACATCAATGTCATGTGGGACATGGTGAATTGACAAGTCCGCTATGTGTGGACATGGTTGCCAGGCAGCTAAGACTCTGTAGTTGTTGTGCAGGGGTGTCATCTGTAGGTCCTCCAGTGACCTGTCACACAACACAGCATGGTTTGGTGTGTATACACCTCAGCATCGTGGGTCACAATCCACAGTTATGTCATGGGTGTGCATGCAGTTATGGCTATGCAATGTGTACATATTATGCACTGTATAGCAATATAGATGCCTCATGATGCCATGCAATGGCACAGTGTCTGTACTTCACACTGTAGAGCAATGTAGATGGCTCACACTACCCTTCCATGCACATGCACATTTGCTAAACATGCATTCCATCTGTGGGGCATGCAGACAACACCACAATGTGATGCCCATTACAACACTGTACATGTGTCAGGACACCATTGTGTCAGACATGTATGCATGTTAATGCACACGTCAGCAGATTACATGTCAAGGTCTCGTCAGCCATGTGTACTGTTATCCTGTTCTGGTCCACATGGTGTATCACGGGGATGCATGCATACTACCATGATTGTGTGAACTGCATGGCTACTGATATGACACCTGCTTGCTGTAGTGTGCACCCCAGGGGGTATGCTTACTAACACTAGTGATGTCTGAGCTGCATGCCGTCTGCTGTATCACAGGCATGCTGCATGCCATCTGTCAAATCACATGCATGGTGTGTGTGTGTGTGTGTGTGTGTGTGTGTGTGTGTGTGTGTGTGTGTGTGTGTGTGTGTGTGTGTGTGTGTGCCTGTGTGTCTGTGTGTGTGTGTCTGTGTGTGTGTGTGTCTGTGTGTCTGTGTGTGTGTCTGTGTGTGTGTGTGTGTGTGTGTGTGTGTGTGTGTGTGTGTGTGTCTATTGTAATTTAGAGTCTTTCTTTGCATTCACAGGTGATGTAGGTGTGTTACCCTCCTGCGGTCCATCTGATGTTAGTGTCCCCACAGATACTAGCAGTGATAAACATATGCATGAGGTACAGGCAGGGTTGTCAGGGGCTGAATCTGTGCCAATGGTTGCCATCCCAGCTATGTCCCCCTCTTCCCCGCACACAGTTCTGCTGCCAACACATACCGCATCACCAGTGGCCATAGAGGAAGGACAGTCAGCGTCTGTTAGCATGGAACGGGAACATGTGGTGGCTACAGAAGGTGTGTCTCCACACCATGGTGTCAGTGTAATGTCTGCAGATGTGCCACACAGGCATGTGGCCGGTGCAGCTTATAGGAGGACTTCTGGCAGACATGCACCTGCAGGACAGAGCGCAGCAGCTGGTATCACCAGACGCATGTTCCAGACTGTAATGGCGACACAGGCACATGCTGAATGGCAGAACAGAGAAAGGCAGAGGCTGCAGAGGGCTGCTATCCGTACCCTAAATGACAACATCCAGGCATTGGCAAATGCTCAACAGCAGATTGCTGATGTTCTGGACAGGTGATTGGGTGACATGGTCGGAATCCTTGACCGTGGCATGGCAGTCCGTGAGCATGGGCTGGCTGTGCTGGAACATCTGGTAGGAGTGAGGCATAGGCCACGTGGACATAGGCCAGCTACACCACCTAGTGCAGGTCAACGTGAGTGTGCCACCTCACATGCCCGCTTCCATAGTGCCGGTAGCAGTAGCAGTAGCAGTGCAGCTGGTGCTGCGCTGTCCACACCAGGACACAGCAGGCCACGTGGACGTGGCCCTGGATGTTCCCAGTGGGGACACAGTTCCAGTAGACATGTGTCATTGGACAGTAGCCAATGTGTACCTCCACCTGGTAGTGCCCATGTAACCCCTGGCAGGCACAGGTCACGTGGTCATGGCCGGACACAGTGAGCTGTACAACCTGGTCTGTACAATCTGGAGCTGTCAATAATACCCCTGTGTAGGCCTCACAAAAGGCAGAACTGTGTGCACACATACATGCACACAGCAAACACATCTGTAGGGCACCACTACACCCACATGCATATTGAACAGACATGTCCAATCATATCACCGGCCCTTACCCACACACATGATGTCACCCATTGGTGCAGCCTATGCCCCTGGCAAACGTTATCACCCTATGCATATGATGAAGCCTGTGCCACATCCCTGCCATTCACACCATCGGTGCAGGGACATGCTCAAATGGTCTGATGCACAGGGTGAACAGAATAGTGAGAAGTGTATATTACATTAGTTGTGTACGACTAGTGAGGGAAGTGTATATTACATTAGTTGTGTAAGAATAGTGAGAGACGTGTATATTACATTAGTTGTGTACTGTTGACACACACCAGACATACCATGTAGTACAGGTGTAGCATGCATTGTTATATGTTCACAGTATGTGTCTCGGTAACAACAGTAACAGCATGTTGGTAATGATGCCCTGGTTCCATCCTTATGGGCTACTTGCATGTGCCTACAGGTAGCAGTGTTTGCAGTCTCCCATGTGTAACTGTGGAGTACTCACAGGCACATATGGCAATATCAGCATGCTATACGTAGCCTTAACCAGACTGCTGGAAAGTCTAACATACCACAGATGTCCACACATATACTGATCCAGCAGCATGTGTGCAGTTTAATAGGCTACAGTGGCTAGAGACGTGACATCCATACCAGGTCACATCACAGGTATGTTGACATGGTGCAGGGGTTGTACACAGCAGTCCGGCCAATGATAACGTTAGAGGCCACTTGATAGCATGAGGCCTCACTGTGTAGCGGTAATACCCTGTCACATTACAGGAACATGCCCACACTCACGGGGTCAACAACACTATAACGCACACCCCATAGTGTTGAGGTGAGGACACTTGCCTATGTGGTCATCACCCTCACAGTACTGTGCACCCACACGATGCAACACAGAGAAAGGATATGTACAGGTAGCCAGTACAGCTGAGACCGATGGCATCAACAGGGTAGTAGACTGCATCACCATGAGGGGTTAGGGATCCTGTGTGTTCTGTATGGTAGCATACACCCTCACTCCATGCACCAGACAGCCATACATACATACACACACACACACACACACACACACACACACACACACACACACACACACACACACACACACACACACACACTGCAGAGACCACAAATGTCATACACATATGGATAGCTGATGTGTGTGATACACACACCACACCTGCCTACGTCATGCTTTCCACACTGCAGTATGTACAGATGTCTACAACAGTGTACAGGGGTGTGTAACAGTTGGGATGTATTCCCCACCATATGTGGCATATATGGTCACACATGCAAACACACATGGCAGTACTGTGAATGATACACCTGCTATATGATGATACGTCTGACAGACATGCAGCAGTACTGGCCGCATTATGTGTACCAACGCTATGTCCGGCAATTGTGCTGCTATATGCACATGGGAGGATGTAAGTGTTATAGGTGTCAAGTGACATACAGTCTGTAACACCCGACCGCTGTGTAGGTTTTATGTCTTCACCATCAAGTAACAGTTACATAGCATACTGTTTGCACATGTAATGGTAGGATGGCGTGTGACACACCTGTGAGCCATCCCCGGCAAGCATCCATCTATACAGGTGGATCACCACTTTATGTACACACATCCATCCATACCTGATGTACATCCTACCGTACTGTCAGTATTCACCATATACAGGTGTCAATGATGGGGCTGCACTGCAACTGCATGTTGTAGTTAGGCACAGATGAGTTACTTACATCAGCTACTGCACATGCATGGTAGCTGCATGCACACTACAGTTTGTACATGTGTGTTGGTCCTACATGCCTGTCATGTAGCCATGTTTGTATGCATTGAAATTGGTGGACATGTGTGTTGACATACATAACACATGGACTGTTGTATGATATGATGGGTGTCATGGGTAACTAGTACAGAGGGAATGTGTCCTTGGTCAACATTGCTACCTCATGTACTGTTAGCATTCAACAGCCATGGACCCACCTTCCATTTGCGTGAGTATGATTGCAGTAGCCACTTGTCTGCATGGAGGACAGCAAAAGCTATGCTATGTACATATGTGTTGTGTGTGTGGTCCATGCACATATCCACTGCAATTACATGTATGACATATCCAAACATGTGTGTTCATTGGTGTACAATGACAATCATCTGTCACAGCTGTGTAAGACCCAGGGCCCCTGGTATGTGTAGAGCCGACCTGGTTATGTACAGTGGTATCATTGCAATGCATAACAATGATGGAACCCTGTCAGTACATGTGTAGTCTGCACAGTTTCTGTACACCTATGTACAGTCCACTGGTCATGAGTCACATGGTGTTGTGTTGATGTATGGCTGTGTATTGCTGGTCCAACGACATGGTGATGTCTGAGGGTTACATTGTAGACTGCGGTGTGTACCTCTGTGATCTGCACCTCAGACATCTGTGATGGCTCCTGAGTGTGTACTGATCAATACATGTGAGTGGCCTTCATGTACATTGGGTTGGGAGGGTGGCCTAATCGTTAAGGTGTTTGCCTTACAAGCACAAGGTGCAGGGTTTGATTCTCACAAGGGATACTTAGCTAGGCTTAATAATGGCTCGCAAGGGCAGTTAGCCTAGTACTAATCTATGAACCTATGAATCTATGGGGACAGTAATACCATACTGTGCCCTTCCGTGTTTAGTATCCATGTGCATGCAAGATGGCCCTTTGCAACTGCTGTGTGAGCATGCCCAGTACGCCGTTGTGTAGTTGGACACACAGTACATTCCAAACTGCGCCCTTACATGTTTAGAATCCGTGTGCATGCAAGACAGCCCTTTGCAACTGCTAAGTGTGTGAGCATGCCCAGTACGCCATTGCATTGTGTAGATGGACACACAGTACATTCCAAACGGACGTGTGATACTAAGCGTGTGGGCATGGCCAGTGACACCTTGTGTCGGTGATGTGCCTCTGTGTATGGGCATGGCCATTGACATACTGTATAGCAATGGTGGACATCCAGGCAACAGATGTCCATTTTTAACGTCACGATGGATGCCTACATTGAACACACTGGTTGACTGTCTTGCAGGGTGTACTGTCTGTGGCACTTCCCGTATCTATGTAGTGTTGTTGTAGTGCTCTGTAGATATTTAGTTGCCCCGATCGCACCACTGCTGTGTGTTTGTCTACGTCTACCTTGGGACAGTAATATGCTTTCAGACTGCTCACTCTCTATACTTTCTCTATTAGCATCCTTGCCTTTGCAGATGATGTCACCCACCTAGAAGTATGCCTCTGGGAGTGCTGTGTTCAGTAATCTCGATAGCGCGTTCTGTAAATGTGTAATGCTGTAGTGTGATAAGGTAGTTAGGTGTATGTTCGACTCCCAGCCCTGCCAAGTGTGTGCCTGTTTGTGTGTGTGTGTGTGTGTGTGTGTGTGTGTGTGTGTGTGTGTGTGTGTGTATGTTTCCAGCTGCCTGGGGACACAGTAATGCTTTTAGATGCCTCACACCACATACATTCCCTATCGGTGTCTTTTCCTTTACGGATGATGTCACCCACCTAGAAGTATGCCTCTGGCAACAGATGTCCATTTTTAACGTCACAATGGATGCCTACATTGAACACACTGGTTGACTGTCTTGCAGGGTGTACTGTCTGTGGCGCTTCCTATATCTATGTAGTGTTGTTGTAGTGCTCTGTAGATATTTAGTTGCCCCAATCACATCACTGCCGTGTGTTTGTCTACGTCTACCTTGGGACAGTAATATGCTTTCAGACTGCTCACTCTCTATACTTTCCCTATCAGCGTCCTTGCCTTTGCGGATGATGTCACCCACCTAGAAGTATGCCTCTGGGAGTGCTGTGTTCAGTAATCTTGGTAGCGCATTCTGTAAATGCGTATTGCTGTAGTGTGATAAGGTAGTTAGGTGTATGTTCAACCCCCAGCCCTGCCAAATGTGTGTGTGTGTGTGTGTGTGTGTGTGTGTGTGTGTGTGTGTGTGTGTGTGTGTGTGTGTGTGTGTGTGTGTGGATTTCCAGCTGCCTGGGGACACAGTAATGCTTTTAGATGCCTCACACCACATACATTCCCTATCGGAGTCTTTGCCTTTGTGGATGATGTCACCCACCTAGAAGTATGCCTCTGGGAGTGCTGTGTTCAGTAATCTCGGTAGTGCGTTCTGTAAATGCGTAATGCTGTAGTATGATAAGGTAGTTAGGTGCATGTTCGACTCCCAGCCCTGCCAAGTGTGCGCCTCTGTGTGTGTGTGTGTGTGTGTGTGTGTGTGTGTGTGTGTGTGTGTGTGTGTGTGTGTGTGTGTGTGTGTGTGTGTTTTTCCAGCTGCCTGGGGACACAGTAATGCTTTTAGATGCCTCACACCACATACATTCCCTATCGGCGTCTTTGCCTTTGTGGATGATGTCAGTGATTAAATGGTCGTGTGCACATCTCAGCAACAGTCAGCAGTGGTTATTACTTTGGAGGATGAGTATGGCTCATATAACTATGTATTAACTGACAATACTATGCAAATCAGGTTAACATTACTGACTCCCGTTTATCCACAGGTTGTGATACAGATCCCAAGAATGTATGTGTATACATTGACAGGTGCAGGACTGGAATATTGTTGAATGCATGGAGGGGTGTCCATGGCCAGTAATGGTGATCTGTACAGCCTGGCAGGTACGGTCTATGACTGTCCCACAACCTCCTGTATATGGCTGACACATGCTGAAACTGTGTACATGCAGACACACACACATAAAACAAACAGCTAGGGCTAACACATACACACACACATTGCATCAACATTGGGCCATGCAAACACTGTTGTCTCTCACACACACACATACTTACATGTTGATTGGATGTCTCAATGACAGGCTCTGGAAAAGAAACACCATACCCTGTGCATATGATGACACCTGTGCCACCACCTGTAATGTGTAACATTGATGCAGGAACAGACTAACATGGTGCTGATGCACAGGGTGGCTTTATAGCACTGTATTAATGTTAAAATGTTGTTAACACAAAGTGTGATATCCTTCTAGGTGTATGTAAGCAGGCATGATGCATTGCAGCTATGACCATCAATGTAGTATAGTTTACAGAACTGTTAATTCTGAAGATTTATTATCCATCCATGTGCCATTTGACTGACGTGTGTAGTATTGGCAGCATGTGTTTCAGAGTGTGCAGTACATGTGTGATGTGTGTAGTACAGATTTATACATGCTTACAAATGCGTACACTGGCTTACACGACATTACACAGGCTTCAACATTCTTACACTAGCTTACTCGTTCTTCAACGCGCGCACACGGGCTGACATGCGCGCACACATGCTTACTCGGGCTTACAGGCGCGCACAGGCGCGAACACACTGTAAGCAGGTTTGCAAGAAACTTTAGTGATATCCATGGCATACACCGTCAGTTTCCTGACCTTACCTAGGATAAATCATAACACGCCTCTTCCACTGATGAGTAACTGACAGCAAACATGCTCCGATAAGATTACAGTGTTTTATACATACATACTCATGATGTCACCTATCTTCTACTCTGATAGTCCCCTTAACCTACTCTTACACTGTAGAGGCTTGGCCCATATGGCATGACAAATTGTGATTCAATATCCTCAGCCTCAATTGCATCGGATTGCCTAGTAATGCTTGGTTACATCTCTGACAGAGCGCTTCCACACATAGCAACCAGTACTCAGTAGCCATGTTGTCTTCAACTTGCCATTCACCTGCATGGTGAAGTAACTTTTAACTAAAATTACAATTTGTATGTATATTTTAAATATTTTTCTTGTTTTGACAGCGCAGCACGTTTTCGCGCCGCTGCGCTACGCTTAAAGACCGGAGATCGGGGGAGGACAAATAGAGTTTTATTAATTCCAATGGAAAAAATGCCACTGGCCTTATATTTGGCCATTGGCATGCTTCTTCAACTAAATTCATCCTTTATTTGCAGCTGACATTGCTCCGTTTAGCTACTTGCAGAACGTAACTCGGTTAACATCCGGGTACATTTCTGCACATAACTCTACTCTTGCACGGACAGCTTACTGTTTCATGTATCGCAAATTTACATCATTTGCATAGCTTTCACCTACAAATGGGGTAGTTTGCATATCCTAACATTATCCATGCAACGTTCGTTTTAGGGGCTGTCTTACACGCCCTTACAGGATATTGCTGAATAGTTCGGCAGACATCTTGCCTTGCTCTACTCTTACTCTACTTGTACACGCCGGCCAAGGCTCCATGAATCCTGGCCTAAGCTTTGCTGTGTGCTAATATGTCTATTTGTGGAGTATGCATGGCTGTAGGTATGTTTTGACCTGCTACGTCTGACGTTTCTACAGAGCAGCACCCACTTTCATCATTTGTAAAGGTGACAGCCCTATAGGTACTATATATACAGCTGTGACATTTAACAAGTCAACACATACCTGCGGTCAATACTAAACTGACTACTTCAGCGCTTTCCATACCTTCAGATTTTTCTTGTAGTAGTATTGTCGATAATACTGTTTCCTATAACATGTATGTTTCTGATACAAGATATATCATTTTATTACACCACTACACACAAGAAGAAATCACAGGCCAGATGCCATTACATTCCTTTTGCAGGACACACCCACCCAGAGTGTTGTGTTCCTCACAAAAGCCAACAGGTGCTAATCAAAACATATTTTGCTGTCATCTACCTTATGTGTTCGCCGGTATTTGCGCTTTCCGTCAGTGGCAGAACTCACATGCGAGTGTGGGAGACTGAACACTGTATCAGGGACACTGCATAACACTCTGAGGGACACATTTATTTTGTTTCTATTAACCTTCCACATTGACTATCAAAGGGCATAAGTATTAATTCACAGTTATCGAGGTACATGCTTTTGACTTATACATGTTTTGTCATTTGTCATCATGTCTTTCTTCACACCTGTCCACCTAATATCACTAGTTCTGTACATTTATTTAGGACAGGGTTACCTTCATACCTCTCAACTGTACACATTTTGGGTAAATGTCCCGAACTTAGACTTATGATTTTGTTCCTTTTTCATAATATTGTGCCTTTCTGGTAAATTAGTGGCAAGTCATTAAGGACTATGAGGTTAGATAATAATGACAGACATTAGTATTTTATAATTAATAACCCTCAAAACATTCATACTAATGAATTATCCATTATTCTATCAACGTTCTAACTTTGTAAGAGGGATATTTAAAATAGTCCCTATTTGTACTTATTTTAATATGCCTTTGTCCAGATGTCTTATTCTGAAAGGTTGAGAGGTATGGTTACCATCTTATTTGTATGTATGTACGTCCATGATAATCACTTACATGACACTGATATAAGTCCCTACATCTTCCCCCAATGGTTTACACAATATCCAGTAGATGGGTTCTTCATTTTTGGAAGATATAGGCGTGTGCTATACCCACATAGGAATATTAATCACTCCCATGGGGCGGACCTAATAAATCTGTGCCAACCAACACCTGTGAACCTAGGCCCATTCTTGCATACCCATGATTCCCATACCTGACACCCCTCCACAGTAGTCATAAGACATATCTAATGTGAGTGATAATAAAGTATGAAGACACTTCTAAGCACTATCCACTCTCCGCATATGGGGACATATGTCATACATTCTGTCAACCCATGTGTTATTACCCTTGCACAAGCTACTGTTGCATGTACAGCTATATTGTAGCTGCGGATGTGACTTTCTTTGCTTCAGTCATTACAGGACGGTGCCTGTAGTGGATCAATTTTTGGGGTCCTGCAAAGGACACCTATATCCATGTTTAAAGAGTAGAACTTGCAGATCTGGCACACCGGTACTTTCTGGGCAATGGTTTGGAAAGCAGCAGTGTATTTACCTTTCTTGCATGCCTGTATGTCTATCCATAATAGCTATGATGTAACCTATTTATGTACATGTGTTATATCTACAAGAACATATGTTTATATGTTTTATGTATATATCAATTAATGTATTGTATATATATATATATATATATATAAAACCAGAAAAAATAGGTGTGGACCTCTTGGGTTTTCGATCCTGAGTGATGCCTGCCCGGAGGGAAGGAATAACCAATTTTACAAAGCCTTTCATTCTTGATCCTAAACGGTGAACAGATTTCTACGTGTAGTCGGTGGTGGAGCTAGCTAAAAAGAGCTGTTTTAGCCCTGTGGGCAGCTGGAGCTCTATATAGAGCTGTTACATATCTCTATGAGCTCTGAGAAGAGCTGTTTTGTTTAGAATGCCCTTTCGGCAGATCACGTAGTTCTAAAGAACTGTTTTGTTTGGTTCACCGAAGCTGTGTCTGTGCCTCCGGCTGGTCTTACCGAAGCTGATACAGATTTCTGTGAGCTCTGAGAAGGGCCGATTTGTATTTTGAATGCCCATTCAGGTGTTGGTGGTAGCTCTAATAACAACTTTTTTGTTTTATTCTTCACTGTGTCTCTGGTTGCTCTTACCAGAGCTTTTGCAGATCTCTGTGAGCTCTGAGAAGAGCTGTTTGGTGTACTGTGAGCTCTGAGAAGAGCTGTTTGGTGTAAGGTGCAGATCCACGTGAGCTCTGAAAAGAGCTGTTTTGTGTATGGACACAATGGGCTCTGGGAAGAGCTGCTGTCGTGTCGCCTTGTGTTCCGGTGGTGTCGATCTCTGTTGTCCGTCTTCTTGAACAGATCTTGGTTCTTTTGCTATGTGAGTCCTAAAAGGACTATTTGTGTGCTCCCCAAGCTGGTCAGAATGACCTGAGAGCTGTTGCTGTGCTGCTTTTATGCTCCTGTGGGCGTGGTTGAGAGATGTCCAATGAGAAGTGACTAGTTGGGGGTGTGGCCTTAGTAGGCCTACAAGGTGAAGACGGACCTGGTTGGAAGCATCTCATTCCTCTTATTTAGTTCCTTTTTATTAACCAGTTACTTGTTCATATGTGCCATTCCTAACCTCTAGCAATGCGTTGGAGCCTTTTGCTTTGTCACGATTATACCTATGTTTGAAAAAAACTGTACTAAAACTTAAATTTAAATGTAAATGTAACCAAAAAATAAAAATAAAAAATAATAAATAATAATAAAAAATAAAAAATAAAAATAAAAAATTAAAATTAAATTTAAATTTAAATTTAAAATTAAAATTGAACTGTAAAACTCTGGGGTTACTGACTATAGTTCTAAATTTAGACTTGCCACTACCATCTGTAAAACAATGGAAGCAAGCTTGGTTCTGAGAAAGATTCTGAGATGTCCGGCGCTTTCGAGGCAGATAGGAAGGTAGGTAGCCTGCCTACAGTTCAATTTTAATTTTAAATTTAATTTTAAATTTAATTTAAATTTTTTATTTTTATTTTTTATTATTATTTATTATTTTTTATTTTTATTTTTTAGTTACATTTACATTTAAATTTAAGTTTTATTACAGTTTTTTTCAAACATAGGTATAATCGTGACAAAGCAAAAGGCTCCAACGCATTGCTACAGGTTAGGAATGGCACATATGAACAAGTAGCTGGTTAATAAAAAGGAACTAAATAAGAGGAATGAGATGCTTCCAACCAGGTCCGTCTTCACCTTGTAGGCCTACTAAGGTCACACCCCCAACTAGTCACTTCTCATTGGACATCTCTCAACCACGCCCCCTCCACAGGAGCATAAAAGCAGCACAGCAACAGCTCTCAGGTCATTCTGACCAGCGCTTGGGGAGTGCACAAATAGTCCTTTTTAGGACTCACACAGAACCGAAGATCTGTTCAAGAAGAAGGACAACGGAGATCGACACCACCGCGGAACACCGAAGGACACAACAGCAGCTCTTCCCAGAGCCCATTGTGTCCATACACAAAACAGCTCTTTTCAGAGCTCACGTGGATCTGCACCTTACACCAAACAGCTCTTCTCAGAGCTCACAGTACACCAAACAACTCTTCTCAGAGCTCACAGAGATCTGCAAAAGCTCTGGTAAGAGCAACCAGAGACACATTGAAGAATAAAACAAAAAAAGTTCTTATTAGAGCTACCACCAACACCTGAACGGGCATTCAAAACACAAATCAGCCCTTCTCAGAGCTCACAGAAATCTGTATCAGCTTCGGTAAGACCAGCCGGAGGCACAGACACAGCTTCGGTGAACCAAACAAAACAGTTCTTTTTAGAACTACCGCATCTGCCCAAAAGGGCATTCTAAACACAAAACAGCTCTTCTCAGAGCTCATAGAGATCTGTAACAGCTCTATATAGAGCTCCAGCTGCCCACAGGGCTAGCTCCACCACCGACTACACGTAGAAATCTGTTCACCGTTTAGGATTAAGAGTGAAAGGCTTTGTAATATATATATATATATATATATATATATATATATATATATATATATATATGTCTGTACATTCTTTATTTCATATATTTATTTAGTTTAAGTCTGTGGATATATATCTATACACAAATATATATATCCATATATAGATATATAAATAACGTGTAGAAAACAGCATTCATTTGCTATGCTGTGAGCAGATTACACACGCGCAGGCGCACTTGCATATCCTTATTGTGGGTTACATATGTTCACTAAGTCTTTGTGCTTACGTGGGCTTTATTAATTGTGACGGTACCAGTAAAATATCTGTAATCCGGTTAACGGACATATGCGAAACACACGTTCACCTTTACATATTTAAATGTCTTTACAGCACAGATGCATTCATTACACTTTAAAATTATATGTGCTGTAGTCGTAGTTGAACCGGGAATGCATTCACGTTGACCGGATGCTGTAACCGCTATACTATTGGTATTCTGACTCATTTATATGCATACCCATAGTATATAGCTACATTAACATATGCCTCACCGCTTCACTTACAACACAGGCATCCATTCTCCTGCTGGGAAAAACGCGGTACTACATATTACACATTCCCTATTCCCAACTGCTCTGGACCCAAGCTGCATATTTAATCACTCCAAGGATATGCAGAATTCCAAGGCTTATAGTCCTGGCACATACAAGTCTTTGATTGTCAGGGTGTTCATGTGGTGATCTGACTTTAGGCTTGCCCGCCTGGTGAACGGAACTGCCCTGACCGAGTTCAAATGTCAGACTTGGACTTTGTCCATTTTATAAAGATTTACCTGTGTTTACAGACATAGGTGTTTCGGCACCTGTCAGCAACTTTTTATGTTGGCAATACATAATATGGGTGGGGGTGGTTACAATACATAATCCACGGTGAGCGGTATTCCCATTCACATTTGACTATTTCCTGTATGCATTCATATGAGGATTATTATTTTGGACATGAATTAACTACAGGTATGCAGTAGTACAGTAAACAAATGTGAAGGTTTGTTACTGTAAATATGTACGGACCTCTGTAATACACTGTTGTTTTCTGGCAAATCAGCAGCTAATCATTAAAGACTGAAGTCAGAACATAATGACAGACAGTTGAGTTTCAGACTTCATACTCTTCAGGAAATTAATGCCAATGTACAAACTCTTATTCTATCAACTTTCTAAGTTTCTAAGAGCAATCTTTACAAATTGTCCCCACTTTTGGGCCTTTGTCCCACTTTTATTCATGGCTTTGTCCAGATATCTTGCTCTCAGAGGTTGATAGGTATGGTCGGTCACACCTACACACACATTACTTGTCCCTCACACAGTAGATCAGGGATATCCTGTTTACGTCAGTGCCTTCATCACCCTTGCACACATTCGCATAGTGGCAAATGGTATAATATATTCTCCCGCTTATTCATGTTGGGACACGTGCGTCATGGGCAGGTGTTTGATCCTGGGTAGTAGGTTATGCATGACCAATTTCTGTCCAGATATCTACAGGACTGAATTTGTGTCTTCCGTTCTAATGTTTACACAGGTTACATATCCCATGAGGGATATCCAAAAATTGGACCGATCCACAACAAGCGAAATAACGAACATCTTTTTGGAGTTACGAAAATGTGCTGAGGGCTTTACATGCAAGGGATACATAGTGTGCAATCCTGCAACCGCCTAGGGTGACACTACCTACTACATATGCATAGTGGTCACTATGTGTAGTTGTGGCTGCACCAAACCAGTAGGCCAAGTACGGCTGGATTTGGTGGACGTTCAGGTACGGGAGCGGGTTGTGTGATGTGGAGGGGATGCTGGGTAGTCCATTATGCATCCAGGTGTGTTGCATTTGTTATGGCCAGTTCCATCAGGACCAATCTGTGGGTATGTGCTGGTGAAATATCTATACATTTGTATCGCACATTTCAATATTCATATGTTTGTGGGATTGTGTTCTACAATATGGCCTGTCTGCTTGTATTGCAGCTGTTTATACATGTGTTTGTGTTTCTTTCAGCTTCACCCGCTGCTCCCTCATACACCTCCGGTTCACCTATTCTGCATACAACACAGTATCGTCTTGGAGGATTGTACCATTACCCATCCACCCCATACACACAGATTCCTCACACCCCATACATCACTGCTTTGGTTGTTGGCCCATGACACGGCCAGAGTAAGACATTGAATACCTTACATGTGTCAGGTACCTATATGGTTGTGTGGACTCCCCTGCCATGTTTGCTTTCCACATGCTATACCTCACTCACATAGGTACACGCTCATACTTAACTTTCATTACATGGTTGGTATACCCGGGTACTACCCGTTCAACTGTGACACATCCTGACAAGTTCGGCTTGTACCGCTGACCCAGATTTTGGCAGCCTGTTGTACTCATTGGTTGGATGCCACCTTTTCCTATGTCCAGGATGGGATATCTTCTGTACACATATCCGACTGTAGTGGACAACATCTCCCCACAGTCGACGGTAGGGTTGCCACCTTTTCAATTGGCCAAAGCGGGACATTTTTGGTACAAACATCACATTTTACAGGCCGACACATACCCGTGGTTGGTACACAGGATAGAACTTAAAATTCTTGCCTATATAAAAGCTTATTCTTGTAGCATTTTAGTTGCTTATTCTGTTTCTTATAACATTTATGTAATTTAGATACAGAAAAACTGTTTAATGCAACTATTACATAACGTATAGGGAATAATTTTGTCCTGTAATCTCAGGACATTTGCCATTTTTACAAGGTTTTGTCAGGACACAACTGCCCAAAGAGGGACTGTCACTCGCAAAGTGGGACAGGTGGTAATCCTAGTCGACAGTACGGATAATACTGTTCCTTTCAGCTTACATGTGTCCTTATTGTTGTAGCTGTTTATATGCTCCTTCTGTTTTGTTTACATGCTTATTCTATTTCCTATCACATTTGGTATGTGACATACGGACATACCTTTTGTATGTGACTATTACATGCCTTGTGGGATATGATTCGGACATATGGTTGCTAGATATCTACATTTCTCGTATATTTTGTTATGGGCACATCTGCCCAGCTGTGTACCCTCCCTCACATTATGGGTCAGCTGGTGACCCTCACCATTGGGCTGGACGTACCTACTGGCAGCTCGCTAACATATGATGCATTTCACTTCCACTTAGTATGGCTATCTACACTGTGTTGGACTACAGCCACACAGTCTTCCATGTCATTTGTTCACGGGATAGGGACCCGTTATTCCCTACCGTGCATTTGTGTTTGCTTCTTCACTTTGTGTTCGCAGGTACTTTCTTGCATGCTTTGCATAACTTTCAGTATCCACGGACACTGACAGATGTGATTACTATCTTGCAACTTGTTATATGCAAGCATTTTAGGTTGCACGTTGACAGCTGCCATTTCCATGCCTCCGTGCGGTACTTCGACATGCCCTATGTACTTGCGCTCCTTTCCTGTGCACGAGGCTGTGTCAGCAGCATGCATTCATTAATATGCATTTGGCGCTACTGCACCATCTTCACGCCGCACTGTCGGCGCAAGCCTACCGCCGTCCTTGCGCCGAGCTTCATGAATCCCGGGGATAATATGCTTTAAAAATCAGCTTCAAATGTGTGATTTTTTTGTATTTGCATAAGAATATAGCAATAACCCATGCCTGGGTGTGGGTAATGCTGGATTTACCCACGGTTGGTGTGGTTTGGTTACGAGGGTGAAGCCCGAGTGGCCAAACAAAGCCAACCGCGAGTAAATCCAGCATTACCCACACCCTGAAGTGGGTTATTGCTATTATACAATGACATTATTTAAGAAAAAAAATATTACTTTTCTTAAATAATGGCATTGTATAATGCCTCTTGCTGCCCTTTCACAGCTGTCTGGTATTCTGCGGCAGTTCTGATGTACTGTGCATGCGTATGCCTGTGCAGTACATCAGTGCTGTGGGCAAAAGCAACAGACAAAAAGCAAGATCTCTGTTGCTTTTTACAAACTGTCTCGCTATGTTAAAGAAGTTTAACATAGCGAGACAGCTTTAAAAAAAGCAATGGAGAATCTTCATTGCTTTTTTTAAACTGTCTCGCTATGTTAAACTCGTTTAACATAGCGAGACAGTGTGAAGCAACGGAGATCTTACATTCTCCATTGCTGTAAAAAAAGAGTTATAGTAATGGAAAAAGTCCGGGCGACCTGACCTTTTTCCATTACTAGAACTCTGATTTACAACGTGCATGCTGACCAATCAGCGTGCATGTTTTTGAATATTAATGGGGGTCGTTGTATAATTCCCATTATTTGCTATGAATTAAAGGTTATAAAGAAGAAAATGAATTGCATGATCACAACCCTGAGAGAACCTCTGGGGTCTAAATGCTTTGTCATAATTTGCATACATGCATATTTTTGTGAGACATATTTTTCTAATGAAGTGCTAAGCATTACTTAATTAGGAGCAGAATATTCTAGATGAATGTAGATTTTATATTGTTTGGAAATTGTTAAGTAGACTGAACAGAGATGCAAATTGAGCCACAGGGCAGTTTTACTTTGAAGGTTTTTCTTCCTTCCTCAAAGTGCAGTGATCTTGGAGTTGATTATAATTAGTAGGGGTGAGGTGGGGGGAACAACCTCCATCTTGGAGCCAAAATGGAAATGTGTTTATGTAAAAGTGTCCCAGACAAATATTAGGCAGAGTTTTTGGCTACTTTGTTTGGGAAAGTTGCATTCAGTGCAGTATTCTGGACCTATATGAGGGAATCTAGAATAAATGTTAGAATGCAGTTATTTGTATCTGAACCATGAGTTAGGTGTACACTACACCAGCATGAGAGTGTGCATATGCCAACTGCATAGGAACAATTACAGAAAATGTTTACATTTTTTTGAATGCTGCATAGAACATAACATTGTAATTGCTTAAATGAAATTTGGACCATGACCCTGGCGTGGTGTCTTGCATGTAGAATTTCTAAAATATTGAGGCTAACCTCTGTGACAATACTCTAGCTTGCCCCATGCATACCTCTGAACTTCTGAGCATGAGAAATCCTAAGAGTGTCCCTTAAAATCATAGCAGAGTGTCAGAAAGAGGAGTGGTTTCATATTTTTCAAAATAGAAGATGTTTAGGTAATAGACCACATCTACTTACTGAAAAGAAGACATTTTACAGACTTAGTTTAGTTATTTAGCAGTTTATGCAACTTCAAAAATCCCTAGAGAGGTTTAACTTTAGGAAGAAAATCAATAAATAAAGGAGGGAGAGCAAGGTAAAAACTAACAGCAAAATTCATAGCGCTGTACCCAAATCATAGCATTTGAGAGATATGCTTCCAGAAAAGGACAGCATGGCTGAGAAAGTAAATGTAGGTGTCTGTATTTCAAATCTCAGAATTCTAAGACCTGGCATTTGAAAGCCAAAACTCTAAATCAATGTTTAGAACAAGTAACAGTAGCATAGCAACATTCGGCCATATTCTTGTTCATATACCATACATGTGTCTCATAAATATTTACCACCAATGCCATGATGTTAATCTACTGATCAGTCATTTTTCTGTGATGGCACAAGCTATTTCATGCTAGTTTATTTGTTAGCTTTCTTTTTTTCCACTTTATATTACTCTCTCAATTTTTATTGTTTATGTGTAAACTATTTACTACCTATATTTACCAAAGTCATGTATTCTTGATTGTTATTGATTTCTTGTATTGTTTTAATGTGTTTTTGTAATGGAGCTTTTCACCCCAGGCCTCTGCTGAAAAAGGGCCACTGGTCCAGTCGGACATCCCCGGTAAACAAATGTAAAATAAAATAAATAAATGGAGTCAATAACTTTTCAATGCCCAAGCATACCATTCCCTAATTTAGGGGGCTTTGCTTTATTTACCCACAGCCTATTATACTTCATCCCTTTTGTTTTATCCTCATTTATTTTACTGTGTCACTGTAACTTGGGACTAAGTACAAAAGAACAGATGGTACAGAAGGTAAAGCTCCCAACATCAGGATATGGGTGTTTGATTGTTATGTGCTGCAGTTTCCTTGGCATGTTGTCTATTTTTCCTGCTGAACTCTTCTTCTCAACTTTTTTCTCAGTGTATATAATGATTTATTTTCCCCAGTGTCAGTGATGCATTAGTTAGCACTCTTGCCATTGGTGCAGAAGTATGTGGGTTCTATTCCTACACCACATAGATCGATTACTGACACTGCAGTGTAGTATGACAGGGGTGCTGCATTCCTGAGTGCGCCGTCTATCAGATAAGAAGTTAAACAAAGGCCCCATCTGCTTGAGTTGGCGGTAGCTCAGGTGAATGTAAAAGATCCCATGGCACCTATCAAAAAGAGTAGGGGTTTCTTTATTTAAAAACATTATGTACAATGCTATTTACAAACTTACATATTTAAAATGTATACAGTGTGCACATTTTCATTCCTTTCTGTTACTGTCACACAATCATAGATATCTTACTTTTCATTATTATGTTAAACCTTCATTCTCTATTTGAACCCCACACCTTTTTCTGCAATCAGCATCTAATTTTTCTTAAATGTACTACTAGTCTCCATTTACCATTAAACATGATTTCATTTGGCCTTTCAATGCAAATAGTCCATATGACATGAAATCATTTTTTATCTGTTTTACTAATATATTCCTTATTTTTATGGGTAGAATATCCATCCACAATCATATCCGTATTTATTTTATTTACATCCTTTATAACTTCAAAGAAATGTTCTTTAAACACCTTTTCTCACAATTTTACAACCCTTACACATTGTAAGAAAACATGTTCTGTAGTTTCCTCTTTACCACAGTATATACAAACTCTTTCACTGATTTTATATGACACATTTCTTTGCTGGTAATATATTAATCCCTACTCTCCATAAAAATATTGTTATTCTACCTGTTTATTTCACCATGCTTTTTGTAATTTTATAACTAACTTTTTCATTCCTTAGCTCAGCCCAATGATTAACATAATAATATTGTTCATATTTTTATACTACACTTTCCTCTCATTTTTTGTTTCAACAGCTCTTATTTTTCATTAAAGATTTTTTTTCTTGATAGCATCTCATTATTTCATTTAAACATGCTTTTCCTCTTTTGGATTTTTTAAACATATCCCAGTGCTGCTTATATTTGTACTTTAGTAAACTTACTACTAACTTTTCATTTTTATTATTTATCCAGAGCAAAACTTTATATAAATTCAAAGAAGCAGCATAAATAATTGGGTTTATTAATCTTAAACCTCCGTCCGACCGACACCCATTTGCCCAAGACCATTTGATCAAAATTTCATTTGACCCACACTTCATTCGACCGACAAGTATTATTGGCAAGAAAATGGGATATGCCCCCTTCCCCACTGTAATGTGACCCTGGAGTTAGAATATATAGTTGGGGGAGTGGGGGGCACAGCCCCCACAATGGGGTGGTGTGGGGGCAAAGCCCCCCACTTAATTTCATATTATATTGTTTAGTTTTGCTTTAATATTTCTTAGTAAAACAAAAGTAAGTGGGGGGCTTCACCCCCACACCCCCCATTGTTGGGGCTGTGCCCCCACACCCCCCTAACTATATATTCTAACTCCAGGGTCACACTACAGTGGGGAAGGGGGCATATCCCATTTGCTTGCCAATAATAGTTGTCGGTCAAATGAAGTGTCGGTCAAATGAAATTTTGGTCAAATGGTCTCGGGCAAATGTGTGTCGGTCAATCGGAAGTTAGGGCAAATGAAGTAGACCCATATATATATATATATATATATATATATATATATATATATATATATATATATATATATATATATATATATATATATATGGGTCTACTTTATTTCACTGAAAGCTCATTTGACTGATACTCATTTCATTGAAAGTTATATATTGCCTTTTCCCCACTGTAGTGTGATCCTGGAGTTAGTAAATAAAGTAAGGGAGGTGTAGGGGGCACAGCCCCCCCACATAGTTTGGTTATATATTCTCTTCTGGAAAAAGTTATTCATTGGACTGCAAGTATTCATATCTATGGTTTTAAAGATTTAAAATTGGTGGGGGGCTATGCCTCTACAGCCCCAATGTGGGGGCTGTTCCCCCACCACCCCTTACATTATATACTAACTCCAGGATTGCACTACAGTGGGGAAAAGGCCATATATAACTTTCAATTAAATGAGTTTCAGTCAAATGAGTTTTCAGTCAAATGAGCATTCAGTGAATTGTGCACAAACAACTGAGTTTCAATGAAATGAGCTTTCACTGAAATGAAGTAGACCCATATATATATATATATATATATATATATATATTTTTTTTTTTTGCTTTTCTTACATCTGACTGCCATTTTAAAAAGCATTTTTTTATATTTTTCGTTTAAAGCTAGCCACCACTCAGACCAGTTTTATAACATACTCTACTGGAAATGTGATCTTTCCATAAACACATACTTATTTTTTCCATTTTCACTCAATAATTTTCTCATTTCTCTTTTATTCTTTTTATTCCTTTCCCCACTCTGATATACTCCGTTATTTTCTTGCATTTCTATCCATATGGCTGAGTGATCTGAAAACCCTGTTAGAAGTGTCTCTCCCTTAGCTATATTTAAGACCTGTGATATAATAAAATAATCTATTTCTGTCTTATATACATTGACTATATGTCCACACATTATTATTCCAAATCTTTAAATTGCCACATTTATAACTTTAAAAATGTTAACACCATTTCCTCTCTTCTTCTTCCACTCTCAAATCGCAATTAAAATCTCCCATTAAAATTATATTCACTGCTACATAATCCAAAATTTTACAAAATAAACTGTCCCTTTCTTTACTTGTAACATAGGTATACAGTGCTATAATTCTATATACCTGATTATGCCATCTGAGCTTTACAATAGTTAACATTCCCATCATTGCCAATGTTATGTTCAATATTTTCTCTGACTTTCTACAAAGCACATCTATGTATTTGGGTCTATATTATGTGATTGATGAATCTTTTCTTTGAACACATAATAATTGACATGTATACAGTGAACACTGTAAACTGCAAACGGCCACATCCTCAAATTTTTTCCTCTGGAAAAAATTCACGTGGCTGTAAAATAAAAACAAACTTTAAAATACTAATTAAGTGGGGGGGCTTCACCCCTACACCCCCTTAATTAAATATACCAACTCTGAGATCGCTCTTCATTGAAGAAAAGGGCAAGTCCCAATAACGGCCAACTTAATTTTTTCCCCGAGGAAAAAATTTGAAGACGTGGCCATTTGCGGTTTACAACATTTGCTGTATATGTGTCGATTATTATGTGTTCGAAGAAGGGATTTTTTGATCACATAATATAGACCCACCTGAACATAATTCCTTTCCTAGGTTCCATATTGTATGTTTTCCCCAAAGTTTCTTTGTTTGTAATCTTTCTTCTTCTTCTTCTTGTGTTAAAAATCTTACATCTTTCAATATAATTGCATCAACATCACACTTTACTACACCAATTTAGGGTGTCTATTCTTCTACTTATATTTCTGACACTATTTACATTTACTGAAAGCAGTCTAAAGTTGTCATTATATCTATGTTGTAACTTACCAGAAAATGTGTTAATTTGAAGTATTTATCTCATGTGCATTATACATTTCATTTCTTTTTCTCTTTTATATTTTCCCTTTAAACTTTCTTTTTTTCTGTCAGTTACTCTTTTTCCAGTTGAATTTTTTTACATTTCACTATTTCCCAATTGAATTTTTTTACATTTCACTATTTCCCAGTTGAATTTTTTTACATTTCACTATTTCCCAATTTAATTTTTTTACATTTCACTATTTCCCAGTTGAATTTTTTTACATTTCACTATTTCCCAATTGAATTTTTTTACATTTCACTATTTCCCAATTTATATCATCTTCATCACTTACTTTAGAACCTTATTCTATATTATCTTGTTTCATTATTCTCTTTATCCTTATATTTATTTTTACACTGATTCTGCTTTTTTACTTCCTCTTTATCTTTTATTGGGACTATTTATTCTTTTCATATACTGTTTTCACTTTTGTTTCTTCTTCTTCTTTATTTTATTTATTTGCAGTTTGTTTACCGGGATAGTCCATTGGGCCAAGAAGAGCCCATTTTCAATGGAGTCCCGGGGAGAAAAGCTCCAGAAATAATATACAATGTAAAACAAACAATAACATCATAACAACATGTACAATATAAGCAAGTCATTGCCATTAAGTAGCAAGGTAAAACAGGTGTAGAACATTATCTAAAAATTCCAAGTTGCAGCAGAAATATAAGAAGAAAAATGATAAAAACATTAGAAAATATTAGGCAATACATTTGATTAAAACAATGGAAATAACAGTAGGGGCAAGAGATTGCATCCGAGACAGAGTAGGGAAGGAGGTAGGAGGAGCTAAGTGTAGAAGTAAGAAAGGAGGAGTTGAGTGTAGGAGTAAGAAAGGAGGGTATAGTAGGAGAAATGGAGGGAGGGTCATACATAAAACACTGATCAATAAATTAGTACAACTAGGTATTGATGTACTTTTGATAAGATGGATAGCTGCATGGCTTACAAATGGGACATGGCAAGTATCACACACCAACTGGACAGGTGAAATCCTTGGTTACAGTCAAGGTATCCTACCGGGCTCTGTCCTAGGCCCTTACTTGTTTAGATCGTATCTTTCAGACCTTACTTTTTCATCTGAGGTGTTCTACAATCTATATGCTGATGACCTGAAATTGGGAAAACTGATTACAAGTGTTACAGATAAGGCATGTCTGTAAAATAATTTGACTAAATTGACCTTTTGGACACAGGAGAATAATATGTTGATAAATAGATTAAAAACTAAGCATATGAGATTTGGGAGACATAAACTGAAAGGTGACTATTTAATACAGCACACAGTGATTGAAACTGTAGACTCATTTAAGGACCTGGTATATGGGTAGAGCCAGCTATGAGTTTTTCTAATCATATCAACCAATTGGCTAATGATAGTTATAGAACTATAGGCTGTATAAAAAGATGTATAAAGTCTAGGAAATCAAACATGATGAAGTTATTGTTTGTTAGTTACATTAGACCCAAACCTGAGTATGGAATAACAATATGGAAACCTTATAGGAAAACAAGCACGAATAAACTAGAAAGAGTACAGAGGAAATATACCAAGGGCATCCACGGATGTGAAAATTTAAGTTATTATGAAAGACTAAAATATCTGGACTTGTACATTGTCTCTTACAGATATTTAAGAGGAGATCTTATTCAGGTATATAGGGCATTTAGGGACAACTATCTATGGGAATATTTGGGGTTATCAAAAGGTACTAGAGAATCATCAGATAACCAGTGTAGAAGTGTACTAATTGGTTCTCTGACAGAGTAGCTGATGTTTGGAACAGACTTACCAAACTACATTAACGTAAGTACTTGTTTAGATATTTTTAAGAACAGCCTGGACATTTATTATGGGAACAAGTGTTTTGGTATATTGGCAAGCTAGAAGGGCATTAATGCCCGTGCTTGAAACATTTGTATGTATGTATGTATGTATGTATGTATGTATGGTAGAGATGAAGGTGGTTAGGAGGTAGTGTAGCTGGAGAAGGAAGAATGAGAGGAGAGAGTGAAGGGAGAGGGGTAAGCAGGGTAGAAAGTGGGGGGAGATTATGTTGGGTAAGAGCAGGAACATTCCCAGAGTGATGTAAGATGGGTGTGAAGTAAGGTCTTTAAGGTAGTGTGGTTATGGGTGGTGCAAATAAGAGGTGGAAAAGAGTTCCAAAGGCATGCAAGAGAGAAGGATAGTAGATTTTTGCCTGTTGGTTGGGCAGACTTGTGTAGTTCAATTAGAATCTGGTTGTTGGATCTTAGTAGTCTGTCGGGTAGATGCATTTTGAGAGAGGAGGCAAGGGATGGGCAGAGAGAGGGATTGAAGCTAATTTTGTGAGCATGAATGAGTTGAATGTAGGTAAGATAACTGGGTAGTTCTAACCAATGTAGTTTGTGTAGGATGCTACCATGGTGGGAGGAGTTTTTGTAGCCAGTAGCAAACTTAGAGATTTTGTTGTAGCAGGAAGGGAGTCTTATCTTTAGAGAGGATTGAAGGTTTGTAAGAAGTGCGAGAACAAACCTGGTAGAGGGAGTGAGGTAGCGGTTATGGTGGTAAAGCAAACCAAGTTTCTGGTGGGTTTTCTTGATATTAGCTTGTAGGTGGGTGTCAAACTTAAACTGTTCGTCAATGAGGACACCTAGCAGTTTGACATGGGATATTGCCTCGAGCGAGGTATCGTTTAGGCTAGTAATGGAGAAGGAGTTCTTTCTACAGGGGTGTTTTTTGAGGGTGTAAATATCATGAGTTTTGTTTTTGATGCGTTGAGTGCTAGGTGGTTGTCTACCATCCAGCGTTCAGTATATGAGAAGGCATCTTGGGTTAGGTTTAAGAGATTGAAGGTAGAGGTGGCGGAACAGATGATCATTGAGTCATCTGCGTATTGTATAAGTTTAGCATTAGGGATATTCTGATGGAAGTCATTTATAAAAATGTTGAAGAGTAGTGAGCCTAATATGGAACCTTGTGGTATGCCTGTAAGGGTGTTAAGGAAGGAGGAGGTGACTTTTTTTCCATTTGACAGCTTGTTGCCTATCAGAAATGTAACTAGTGAACCAGTTTATAGAAGAGAAGGAGAGATTCAGATTAGAGACTTTGAATAGGAGAAGGTTATGAGAGATAGTATCGAAGGCCTTGGATAAGTCTAAAAGGAGGGTAGATACTAGGTAACCAAAGTAACGGGTTTTGTTAACTGTTTCAAGGAAGGAGAGGAGAGAGGTAGTAGTACTGTGGCCAAGTCTAAATCCGTGTTGTGTGGGTGTAAGCAAGTGATTATTTATGAGGGGGGATAAAAGTTGTAGGTGGATGTATTTTTCTAGAACTTTCAAGACAGGGGATAAGATGGCAATAGGTTGGAAATTGGGAATGTTGTTGTTGTTGCCCCCTTTATGAAGGGGAAAGATAAAGGCCTTTTTCCAGAGTTGGGGTCCATAGCCTTTATGGAGTGACTGGTTTATTAGAATAGAGATGAGGAAAGCGATGGCGCTGGCAGCTATTTTTAGGAAGTGGGAGGAGAGGTCGTCAGGGGCATTTGAGAATGGTTTCAGTTTCAGGAGGAGTTTTTTAATGGCAGAGATGGGTGTGGGTTTGATGGAAAAGGGAGAGCTTTGGGAAGTGGTAGTGTTAGGGGAGGAAGGGATAGTAGAAGATGAAGTGTTGTTGGGGAAAGATGTTGTTAGCTTGGCTATGGAATCTAAAAAGAAGGTATTAAATTGGGTGGCTAAGTCCAGTTCCAGGGCATTTGGATCGGGGCAAGGGTTTTCTTTTTTGCTGGGATTGAGGAGGGTGGTGATAATGTTCCAGAATTTTTTAGGGTTGGTCTTATTGTTATTTTAAAGTTTGGAGAAATAGGATTTATGGTTGGATACAATCAGTTTCTTAACCTTGTTGCAAAGTAGTTTATATTCATTCAGGGTGGAGGGAGTTCTATATTTCTGGTAATGTTTCCAGGCTTTGTCTCAGAGATGCATGATGGTTTTAGTCTCTTTGGTTAACCATGGGACAGTGTAACTTTTAATTCTTTTGGTTTTGGAGGGACAATGCTATTTAATAGCTTTAAGAATGTAGTGTTGAAGTATGCGACAACATTATCTAGGGGGAGGGTTTTTAGAGGGCTCCAGTCAATGTACGTGAAGGAGTTAGAGAAGGTATCAGGGTTGAAGTTTTTTAGAGAGCGAAAGAGGGAAGGTGATTGCTAAGAGAGTCAGAGAGGGTACCGCTATCAGGGATATAAAGGGGGTGAGAAACTAGGATCCAGTCAAGAGTACTGCCAGAGGAGCCATCCTTAGAAGGCCTGGTGGTACAGTTGATTAGTTGTGAGAAGTTATATAGGTTTAGGTTTAGGAAGTTAGTAGGAGATTGAATGGTAGACCAGTTAATACTAACATCACCAAGGATTATGGTCTCATTGCTAATGTTAGAGGAGAACCAGTAGAGGATATTCTCCAGAATAGGGATATTGTCTCCAGGAGGAATGTATAGAGCACCTATGCATATATGTTTGTTTTTGTTTATTTGAAGTAGGGTCAAAGTTAGTTTGGCGTTGGCAAATTGAGGAATAGGTTTAGTATAGGGAGTAACTGAAAAGGAGGAAGAGTATAGGAGAGGTACTCCACCACCTTTCTTGTGGGTTCTGTCTTTTCTAATGATATTGTAGTTGGGGGGTGATTTCGGAGTCTTTAATGTGGGGTTTTAGCCATGTTTCAGAGATGGACAGGATGTCAGGGTGGTTATGGAGGAGCCAGGCATGGAAATTAGGAATTCTGTTACATAAAAATGAAAAACAAATTCGGAACGCCCGAACCAAACTTTAAAACCACTTAAAAGTTAGCGACTGTTGAAAATAGAGAGAAGCTACAAAGCCAGATGAATTAAGCGCTTTCTTTCACTTTATTTGTCAACGTGAACTTCCTCAGAAAACCAGGATGCCTCCCAACATCCTGGTTTTAAAGACATATACAGGAAATGATGTAAATCCCAATGACAATGTTGACATTTCTCAATAATGTGTTGTATAAAAAAACAAATATATATACACATCTTAAAAAAATATTTTAAATACATATTTTGATGTAACTTTTGTATCATTATTAAATTAGTGACACCTAGAATTGAAACCAAACTTTAACAACCTGATATCAAGACTTTTAAAATCTACCTTGACTGGCTCGTATCTATGGTTTACATACAGAGTGAAATCTACACTTATTGTTGTTTCTTGTGTGTAAAAAACCATGATTAGCTATTATATACAATAAAAAAATTTTTTACCACATTTTGAACCGTAAGAATTGTGATCATATAAACATTCTAAATGGTCTTTCCTGCAACAATATCAAAATACAAAACAAAAATAACATGATACCTCCCATAGTGAATTGGTCATTCACTTCTGAAATCTTTTCCAAAAGCTGTTTTAACTGGTTAAACACAATCACATTCATGCTTTTAAGATCTCGACTTGACACTTTGATACATATATGTGGCACTCAATCAAAATTAAAATTGACTTTAATAAGGTCGTAGTTGTAAATAAAGAAAACCAACTGAATTTGATTAACGCAGGCTGAAGGTGTGTCGTTGAGTGACATGGAGATGACCACTACTCCAAAACGTAATGTCTAATTACTTAGATAGAACTGATGAAATTGTGTGTTGTTTTTCGTTTTTGGACAAAAATGTCCTGAATGTATAGCTATGCTCATACCTACTTCTATCTTAAACACTCAATCCATATATATATATATATATATATATATATATATATATGTGAAACTATACACATGTGTGCATACATATATGTGTATGCACATATATATATATATATACAAACACACGTATGTATGTCCTTACACAGATCATCCTGAACTTGTGGATACTCTCCTTTAACATCCCAAGTATATATATATGTGTGTGTGTCCTAGTTGAATGTTCAGATTTCATCTAGACCTGAGACAGACACAATTAAAAAGACACCCTTCAAACATATGAACACATGATCACAAAATTGATCTTTTATGACTGTGCATTTCCATCTTGGTGTTCGACTGATAGAATAGATTATGATGAATTTATTTATGTGACAGAAAACACTTGATGTTGATAGAGTCATTTAGTCCTGGTGGTTCGTCTGCTCCTAGACACAACTGCCACAAAGACTCTTTTTGCTCTAACCTATTGTTCAAATCTCCCTTAAGTAAACTTTTCTCTACATGATCTAAGACAAAGAACTCGAATTTTTTGAAATCTGGACAATCTAATGAGTGTCTAGCTAGTGAATTGTTCTTGTCTTTGTTTTTTATGGCTAGAGTGTGCTCATAAATCCTGCGTTTTAACATCCTTTTGGTCTTCCCTACATAATAATTTTCACAAGTTAAACAAGTAGCCAAATAGACTACATATTCACTATTACAGTTGTAATACTTGTTTGCCCAAAAAGTCTTGTTTATATGTTTGAGTGTCACAAAAGAAGTGTTACTTATATGTCGACACTGTCTACAGTTTTGGCACGCGAATGTTCCCTTCTTTCTACCGATCGCCCTGATAGATTCTGTATTAGTGTCATGTTCCATTTCTAAAATGCTTTTTATATTTATTACATTTTTGAATGTGAAACTTGGTTTTAAACCAATACATGACATTAATTCTCTATTTCCTATTATAATACACCAATTCCTTTCTATGATTTTTCTTATATCCCACAATTCATTAGAGATTGGAAGGGGAAATGCACTCTGAAAGTTATCCGTCATGTCGTCTGACTTTCTATTGACCCCTATTAAAACTTCCTCACTATTGTCATTCCTTTTTATTGTCAAAATTGGTTCAGCTACCCCTTGGCGAAGCATTTTGACTTCATTCTCTAACTTTTTTAACATGTTTTTCTTGTATCCTCTGTCCATGAAAAGATTCCTTAACTGTAAAATTTCTTCATTGAAAATAATGTCGTCAGATGTTAAACGACTGAGCCTTATCATCTGCCCCTTGATCACATTTCTTTTCATGTGAATGGGATGCAGACTGTCCCTGTGTAGGTATTGATTGGTGAAACACGGCTCCCTATACACCTTACTCTCCAGTTCTTTCTTTGTAGAATTTATATACAAACAGATGTCCAAATAATTGATCAACTTACCATATCCACTGTGCTTGAACACCAAAAAACTGGTAGTTTTGTTCAATTCTTCTACCATGTTATCAAATTCAACTTTTTCTCCATCCCATACAAAAACCAAATCGTCAATATATCTACCATAAAATTTAGCTTTATTGAAATGGGGATGTTTCTTTAGATATTCTTGTTCCCAGTCCGCCATAATGATGTTGGCAAAGGCCGGAGCGACCCTAGCCCCCATCGCTACACCGGAAATTTGTTTGTATATACTTTTATCAAATTCAAAAAAATTATTATCTAACACTATTTCCATGAGTGCACAGATCGTGTTGATCTTGGAACTACTTAGTTCGGTATTCTGTGTCAAGTAATTTCTCAAGTGATCTAATCCTAACTCCTGGTCTATACAGGTGTACAGGCTTTTCACGTCCAAACTCGCGAAATTTAGCACATTCCAATCTAGGTTGGATCGTCTGAGGCTCTCTAATAGGTGCCAAGAGTCCCTAATATAGAACTCAGCTTTTTGTGCAACCTGATTTAAAATGTTGTCTAACCACACTGAAATTCTCTCTGTTTTTGAATGTTTTGCTGACACTATTGGTCTAAAGCTTATTTTCTCTTTGTCAGTATGTAGTTTAGGAATTCCAAAAAAACTACCTAATTTTGGATGTTCTACCGACAGAAAATCATAGTCTAAATTGTCAAGTTCTTCTTGACATAACATGTCAAACAGATGAGTGTCTATCTTTCTATAACTGTTTAAAACAACATCTATATTTACACTCTGGTAATTTGTTCTATCATTCAACAAAGTCATGATGTGCTCCACATAATCTGTGCTATTCATCACCACTAATTTACCCCCCTTGTCTGCTCTCATGACTCTGATGTCAGAGGCTGAAGATAAACTGTACAGAGCTTCACGTTCTAAATGACTTAGATTGTCTACAGTCTCATTGTTGCCCATTTTCCTGAACTCCCTTTCACAAGTTTTTTGAAAAACCTGTAACGTATTTACCAAGGCAGGATTGAAAGTACTAGGTCTCCTTAACTTGTTGTCATTTTCTATGTTGTTAACAGCCACATCATGCAGAATATACTTTAAGTTTAATTTACGCATGTATAGTCTAAAGTCCACCAACAGACTTCCTATCTTAATCTTGTTAGCTGGAATGAAATTACAACCTTTCTTTAAAACATTTATATGAGCTTCAGTCAAAGTGTGATCACTCAAATTGACCACATTGATACAAAAATCATTGACCTGAAGTGGTACATTCACCACTTCTTTTTGTTTTTCCCCTTTGGTTTTGCTTTGTACTGGGTGGTGTTGAACCACTTCGTAGTCCTCTTTGGTTGTGTCCTTAGTTGGTGAAAAGGGACACCCCTATTGTTGTTATTTGTAGAGTTTACCACCTCAGCAAAGCTGGTTGTAGCAAACACTTCGTTGTCGACTTGAACATCATTGTTATTTGTCACCTGTCTTTCAGTGTTTGCATTTTTATTCTGCCCAATTTCAGATGGAATGTCTTTGTTGATGATACTTAGAGATACCCCTTGATTGTTGTTTGTCACTGAATCTTTAATTGCTTGATTATTAACAATTACTGTCTCTCTATTAGGACTATTGTCCGTTCCCTTGTTGTCATTATAAGAACAAATGTAGGCCTCTTTTGCTTCATAAGCCAATAGATCCCTTCGTAATTTGTTTTGTTTCCTTGCTATAATGGTAGCTCGAAGCCTGTTAGTCTTAGCCTCGATACCATTATACAAGGATGTCACCTGTGAAAAACTACTGTGATTTTTAATTTCACAGTCTACAGTCCTGATTTTTTCCATTATGTCCTTAATTTCTTTTTCATAATGTGATACAAGTATACGCATCATTGAAATACCAGCTTCATTGTAGAGTTTTTATACAACACATTATTGAGAAATGTCAACATTGTCATTGGGATTTACATCATTTCCTGTATATGTCTTTAAAACCAGGATGTTGGGAGGCATCCTGGTTTTCTGAGGAAGTTCACGTTGACAAATAAAGTGAAAGAAAGCGCTTAATTCATCTGGCTTTGTAGCTTCTCTCTATTTTCAACAGTCGCTAACTTTTAAGTGGTTTTAAATTCTGTTACATAAGTTTTGAGCATTCAATGTGGTGAAAAGATGGGATTTGTTATTTGGGGTGATAGAAAGTGGGGATGTATTTAAAGGCTGAGAGAGGGAGGGGCCGGGGTTAGGGTGAATGTCTCCAGAGAGATGAATGGTAATAAGTTGATTAATGTGAGAAAAGAGGTGTTTAGAGTTCTTAGTATGCAGTTTGAGTCAGGTAATGTATTGAAATAGGGCTGGTAGGGGTAGGGTAAGAGTAGCTGGGAGCAGAGATAAGTTTATAAGGGAATAGGAAGCTGATGTTGGAGTAGTAGAGGTAGGGGGATATATGGATTGTGGAGTGTTTCTCATATATGGGGTACAGACTGGTTGTGTGAAAGGGGGAATAGTTAGTATTGGGAGGACTTGTGAGGAGGGTGAGTTAGGAAGGGAGAGAAGAAGGGGTATTAGGGTTATAAAGGAGGAAGGATTAGTGGTGAATAGTATTCCAAGATGTGGTAGGATATATAGTTGGTAGATGAGCAGACAGGGCTAGCGCTACTGTGGGAAGAAGCAGAGGAGAGAAGGGGTAGTAGGAGGGGGGATGGGGGATTAGTGTGATGTGGAGTAGGGGAGGGGAGAAATGATTGGCCTGAGTGGAGTTGGGAGTCGTTTTGTAGCTATAAGTGTAGAAGGGATAGTAGGAGGGGGAGGGGTGAATTCGTGTGATGTGGAGTAGGGGAGGGGAGAAATGATTGGCCTGAGTGGAGTTGGGAGTCGTTTTGTAGCTATAAGTTTAGATGCACTGGGGGTGGGTGGAATTTGGGGGTAGGGTAGGACAGCGGAGTGAGCCCACAGGGCAAACAAAGTGGGTAGAGCTGAGGAGAAGGAGGGTGACCTACTATGAACAATCAGTGACACTGGAAAACAGGCAGTGAGCAAGAGAGCAAGTTCAGGTAAGGGTGCACAGGGATGCAACTATGGGTCTAGTACAGAACTGTGAGCCATTCAGTAGAGAGAAAATCACTGAAGTGAAGTTGTGACACAGACTAGGGCTGCTATGGGATAGGGTTAGGAACAGGGAGTGTGTGAACACTGCCACCTAGTGGTGAAAATGCAAATTACTACTGAGATATAACTGACAGGGGCATGAGAGTGAGGAGAAGATTGTGGGGAGGTAATGGGGGAATATAGACCACGGTAGGCTGCTAGCAAACGTGTGATAGGGCACTTCACTAAGCTGACTTTGTTAAAAAGAAAAAAAACAGTAGAAATGACACAGTAGATAAATTACATA
Source organism: Protopterus annectens (assembly GCF_019279795.1). Taxonomy (NCBI): domain Eukaryota; kingdom Metazoa; phylum Chordata; order Ceratodontiformes; family Protopteridae; genus Protopterus; species Protopterus annectens. The sequence goes on along the minus strand of NC_056747.1, from coordinate 1,172,650,385 downwards.
TACGTTTTTGGTCTTGGAGGGCAGCAGTAAGGTTTTAAAATACTGTAGAATTCCAAGTAGCTGATTTTCAGAGGTTGCGAGTCAGTGTGATTGCAAATACAGTGGGAAAATGCCTTCATCCATTTTCTCTGTATTAGAATCCATCCATAAATGCCCAGTTTTGTTACATTTACAGAATTTAAAGCCACACTATTTTTGCATCATGACCAGTTTCCCCACAAATATATCATTTCCTCATATTACAGTTACTTATCAAATGGTCATTTTTGCCTCAGGAAAAAAAAACATGTTATTGGTTGTCTCCTGTATTTTACAACACCTCTGTTACTCTCTTCATTTATCGTATTAGAGATATGAACAATTTTTTATTTCTCCATTTTCAGTACAATATGACAACCCCATCCCCCAGTCTATAATCCTCTGCTATCATAGACTTTGCAAATGTCCATAGCTTCTTTACAAAGTTTGCTTAAATGTCTCTTTTAAGTTTCTTTTTGAACTTCAGTTTGAAACTGAACATGTATTTTCCTTTTGTTTCTCTGTGAAATGCTTAAACCACATAAGAAGTCCATGGATTACAGTTCTCTTTCTTATTATACTGACCTAAAAAAACTTTCGATAACAGAACCAGTCTCAAAAATAATGTCACAAAATGTCTCTTTATGAATAAGACTAAAAGCTCTTACCTCCTGAGTCTTTACTCCCAATGGGACCATTAAATTATCCCAAATGTCATAACTGTCCATTTCTTTTTCTTCTTTGCTCTGAATTCTTACCATAAATTATCTTTGATTTCCGCCATTTCCTTTTCTCTGTTTTATCTCTTATCACTTCCCTTAGTTTATTTAACAGTCTAGGCACATGATTGCTTTGTCTGGTAATTGTAAGCCATTGTAAGCCTAGCCAGTTGTCCCTTGTGAGACTCAAACCCTGCACCTTGTGTTTGTAAGGCAAACACCTTAACCATTAGGCCACCCTCCTAACCCTAACCCATTCCTTCAAAATGGCTTCTGATTCCTCTGATTGAATTTTGTCCATAGTTTTACCCCATGAAACACCTTTGCTCACTCTGCAACAACAATTCACCCAAAATATCATCCTGCAACCCTCCCAACTGGAGGGTTGAAATAACACATCCATCATTGTTTTGAACATTTGCTTCTGATAAATCAAACAAATTCTGCTGAAACAGCTCCTTAGAATCTTGTAGAGCCTCAACCATTGCACTGGTGGTCACCTCTGAGCTATCCACCATCTTGGATGTTCTCCCAGCTGCCACTGCACTAGGAATGAAACAAGCACTCTTCTAAGGAGTAGGGGAAGTTCCCCAATACCTTGGCCAAATTTCCTCTAGTAGTACAAATACCATTTCAGGTCTCCCCTGAAGAGTCTGCTATCCTAGTGTGACTAACATGTTCAACAAATCAACTTACATAAAGCATGTGAAATGTTTATATAGTACTCTTTACGTTTTTTATGGGACTTGTACATTGGGTAATAGAGACTCAGGTGGCAATAGAAACTTATGTAGAACAGACTTAATTAAGAGGCTAAAGTGATAGTTTTAATAATGATAACAAAATGAAGGGCATAACATCAGAGAAGGCACATTTACTTCATGGTGGCTTGTGAAAAAACATAGCCATACAATAAGATGCCAACATTTTTTTTTATGTGGAGAAAGGAGGCCGCAACTTTGAATGTGAAAGCTTCCTAAGACAAATGTACTCTTAAAGTTCTGTTCATAATTACCATCTATCAATCTATGCTACATTGACATGCTAATAATACAAAAAAGTAACAGTACTGAAAAATAAAATGCAATAAGAAAATTGAATTTTTTTTTAGCAAATGTCTGGTAAATAAATTCATACTGAGACCAACAAGTGGTGTCAGAACCATGGCCTTAAGCTCAGTGCCATAAAATGTGTCGTCATCCCCTTTGGGAAAAACCCAGCTCCCATGAATTACCACATCAATGGTAGTCCACTGAACACAGAAGGCATTATAAGAGATATGGGAACACAGGTTGACAGCAACCTCTGTTTTGCTCACCACATTGCCACTGTGGTCAGAAAGTCCTTCTGTGTGGCACATCTCATTAACACGGGTTTTGCATCTAGGAAGAAAGAGGTCATTGTCTCCCTCTACTCTTCCTTCATTAGGCCAGTCATCGAGTACAATGCCCCATTTGGCATGTACCTCACTAGACACCAGCAACAACTGGAGAGGCCACAAAAGTACCTCATAAGGAGGATCATTGGCCTTAAACACTTGTCCTATATGGATAGAGTCAAAAATCTCCAACTGTTCTCTGTCTCATATCGCCTACTTAGAGGCGATCTCTGCTTGACTTACAAAGCCACGTCTGACCCAGTTCTGTTAGAAATGCTATATCTAAAGAAATCCCAATCCCTCCGCACCACATGCTCCAGAGACCTCAACCTCTTTACCACAATCAACAGAACATACTGGAGGAACAGGTTCATAACCCAGAGACTGCCCATGCAATGGAATAGACTTCCCATACATGTCAGGCAGAGCACCTCACTGACCCTCTTCAAGAGAAATCTTGATGAGTGGATGGGAAATAGAAAATACATCCCGGGGATAACTCCAGTGGCTCTACTCGACAGAGGCACTGGGAACTAATGTCAGGTGGCATGATGCCAGGGTAATCCTATGGCTAGGCTTGTAAAGGTCCCAGGGCCATTAGCCTAATACACACCTATGAACCTATGAAATTGAATATATGATACCCTAGTGTGAAACTAGCTCAAAGTAAAAAGAGAATAAAGGTTACCTTCAGCTCTCCCAGAGAAGAAGGAAAAAGTTTTTTTTAGAATGTAAGGAAAGGAAGTCTTGTCCCATTCCTGTATGAATGGTTCTGTCTTCCCTAAGGTATATCCATATAAACATGTAAACTGGGCTTTGAGCACCATTAGTTGTGGCTGCACAGAGCAGGTGCTTTCTGTGTGAAAGGTTCTGCTGTGATAAGACAGGATTAGTTAGCTGCTAGGTAGTTATGCATTTTGGTCAAGTATTTGGTGGTTGGGAACTCTTACTAACTTTTTGTGTGTGTTTGGACATAATTTATTCTTCCTGTTGTACAAGAGAAGTGACTCAAGCCTGGCTTCTGAGATTAAAGGGACTTGGAGCTTATCAGCAGCTGCAGTGTCTTAAAATATCTTCCTACCAAAGTAAGAAGAAGTTCTTCTGTTCACCCAGCCGATCCTGGATCCCCTTCCTGAAACAAGATTCTGCTTCATATGGATTCAGCAATTCATCTATCATATCCTCATGGGTTGTCTTCCGCTGATTTGTCCACAGTGCCATATATTCCACCACTTGCTACAGAGCTAAGTGTCATACTGTCTGACTTTCAGGTCGTAGGCAATGTAAAGAGCAAGAAATGTAACATATAATAGCACTAAGGGTCAAATGTTAATTGTCACATGTAAAAAGGAGTGACTTAATCGGCCATGAGATAATTACATGGTTTCTGATCTTGCACCTTTAATCTTCATACCACGTCATGTCACTCCAAGTGAAATACACTAACACTGAAATGTAGCAATGTAGATTCTATGCTTCACCTCTCATGACCCTTCTTGACATCACTTCAGTGATCATGTGATCATAGTGTCAGAGTAGTTAGGCAGAGTGACCTTTTTACTCTATGACGAGAACAGTCAGCAAGATGTTTATTTACACCTTGCAATGACGTCTTGTCATTTATGGCCCTATTCTTAATCTAGGCCATTGGCATTACTTGAAATGCTGTACATGCAATTCAATTGTCAGTATTCCTGATTCTAACTTTTCAGTAATCCATCATACAAAAATGACAAACATGAATTCGGTTTCAGTTGTACTGTGGGCACAAGCAGTACTTTTTCATCTCGGTTTCAATTCTCATATGTAAGTACTCATCACTTTGAATTTGCATTTAGTTTCAGAAGCATTTACTCAGTGTTGCTGCCTGGTTGTTTTTTTATTTGTAAATATATCAGTGCATTCTTCGGCTGTTTGGAAACGTATCTCTCTTGAGGCTCAGCTAACTAGACTGGCATTTGGATTATGTTTATTTATTGTTCTTTACTTTTGCTAATGACATAATATCACAGTCATTTGTGCTGTTGCCTGACTTTTCTAGATTCCAGAGTTTGATTATATATATATATATATATATATATATATATATATATATATATATATATATATATATTCTTCTTTGGTTACATTTCCTCTGGTTATTGGAGTTTAGTTCTAAAAAGATATATTGCTTAGAGTAAGTGTCTGGCTTACAAAATTGCTTTTGGTTTGTGTTGTGAATACCTTTTCAGAGGTTGCTTTTGTAAAGGAATCTTTGGCTCACTGGTCTTTTAACGAAAATGAACCCCCCCCCCCCCAGAAATTAACTACCTAATTCAGTGATAGAATGCCAAAAGTAAGGGAAGGACAGGGGCTTTGAAAGACAAAGTCTGGAGTTTTCATAGGTTCATAGGTTGGTACTAGGCTATCGGCCCTAGGGGCCTATACAAGCCTAGCCATAACAATTCCCTGGATATTTCTTAGCACAATATTTACTTCCCTGGACTCCTGTCTAGCAGGGAGACTGACATGATCACCAGGGTGAATTTCCTATCTCACATCCAATCATCAAGGTTCCTTTTGAAGAGGGCCAAGGAGGTGCTCTGCTTGACATGTATGGGCAATCTATTCCAGAGTATGGGGAGTCTCTGGTTCAGGAACCTATCCCTCCAGCATGTTTTGTTCATTGTGATGACAAGGTTTAGATCCTTGGAGTGTGTGGCTCTGAGGGATTGGGACTTCTTTAAGTGGAGCATGTCCAACAGCTCAGGGTTTGACATGGCCTTGTATGTTAAGCAGAGATCACCTCTGAGTAGACGATATGCCACAGTATAGCTGGAGTTTTTTTAGATGGTCAGCATAAGGCATCTGCTTTAGGCCTGTGATTCTTTTAGTGAGGTATTTCTATGGCCTTTCCAGCTGTTGCAGATGTCTTGTGAGGTACATACCAAACGGGGTGTTATACTCTATAATGGGTCTAATGAGGGATGAGTACAGTGGAACAATGACTTCCTTTCTTCTGGATGAAAAGCCCTTAGTGATGAGTTGTGCCACATAGAAGGATTTCCTGACTGTTGTGGTGATATGGTTATTGAAGGTGAGACCACTGTCCACCTGTGTCCCTAAGTCTGTCATCACACTTTCGATGTTTAGTGTACTGCCACCTATGTGGTAATTCATGGGTACATGTTTTTTTTCCAAAGGGGATAACTATACATTTCTTGGCATTAAGCTTGAGCCCATGGCTCTGGCACCAGGCATCTGTTTCTGTAAGGCCCTTTTGTAGAATATCCACATCATTTCGGGATTCAATAATGGCTTCCAGTTTGCAGTCATCTGCAAACTTTGTTAGCCAGAGTCCCTTAGTGTTGGCCTGTACTTCAGAGAAGTAGATGCCAAACAAGAGTGGTCCCAGGACTGAACCCTGAGGTACTCCACTTGTCACTTGTCTGAAGCTGGATTTGGAGTCAGACTTTTGACATGGGTCCTGGCCACATAGTCACACAGATTGTTGGAACAGCTGGCAAAGACTATAAATAAGATGCTTTCGGCATGATGCCTTATCCCTGCTCCTGTCTGACTTTGCTGCTGCTATCTACATGTATGAGCAATGTTCCAACTCTCTTTGGTATGCCTGATTTATGTGGCAATTATCGTTCAGACTTTTTTTCAAGTTTCTAGACAACATCGCCTTTGGGGATTATATTTGCCATTGAGGATTCCCTGGTACTGGGACATTTATTTATTTTAATAGTAGCGTCTTCTGAGAATATGCATTTTGCATATAAGAAATATTGACCTCAACAAAATCTTTCCAACAAGAGAAAGGAAACCTGTTTTCTTAACAAGTTTGTCCAGGTACAAACTGAAAGAGCATTGGTTGGGGTTACTGGGAAAAAATATTGTGGGAGAAAGAAATCAGAGAAGTGATCATTTATGCTATTTTTGATTTTTTGTTTTAAGGAGAAGAGCAAATTCTTTGATGTTTGTGTTCAGAACTCTTCCATTCTGTGCTTTAACACTGACCCATTTCTTTTTGCTACCTTGAAAGGTCTGACCATCATACTTGAGCTGCGTAGTACTTTAATGTTTACTTTCTATTATATTCTTTCTCTATCCTTCAAGACAGGACCATTTCTTTGGACTTATATTTTGCTTTCAGGTTTCATAAGCTTCTGTTGATGTAACCTAGACAGACCCACCAGTAGCTATGGATAGATTGACAGCACACTACAAATCACATAACAGGTGGCAACAATCAGTACGAGTACCATCCCCATCCCGGTGTTCACTTGTGTTGAGGTCTAACATTGTTTACCTCTTCCATTGTAATGTGGCTAGTGGACGTGTTTCAGAAAATAAATGGCCAATGCTAGAATGTAAATGCTGGTACAGTGCAGTTTTGCTTTTAGATATAATTACAAAAATACTATTTAGTGCTGCTTGTTAAATGTAGATTAAGGGAACATGTATTTATCCTCATCACAGTCACAACTTATTTATTTACTTACTTATACATTTGAAATTTTTAACCACGGGTAGAGCACTAATCACAAATTATTGATTTCAGTCTCGGCCCAGGGATGGAGATGCAGTGCTTAGCTAAGAGTCCTACAAGGAGGACATTGCATACTCACTCTGGGAAAACAGATCTTGGTTTGGAGGTGGTGTATCAAAGAAGCACCTTTATATCCAGTAGGAGTACATTATCATTATGGCTTACTGGATAAGACAATGAGTTATAAAACAGCTGTATGCCAGAGATGTGTGTGTTTCACATGTAGAAGTAAATCCTGTTTTCTGTGTGACTACCTAGAGCTAGTAGGTCAACTTAGAATATAAGCATGTATTCCTTTTGAACTTATCTGGTTAAATAACCAAATTTAATAAATGCATGAATAAACGTCTATTAAAATGTTTTAAATTTCAAGTAGAACTCCAAAAGAATCAATTTTAAATTTCAAGTAGAAATCCAAAAGAACCAATCTTTTAATTACATTTAGCTAGCAAATGGCATTAAGGATCACTGCAGAATTACTGCAAATACTGATTTTTGTTAAGAGTGACTTTTCCATGTTGAAAAGGTCAACATATGTGTTAAAGTGACCCAACATTACCAGTATTGCTCATAGTATATGACTGTATACCACTGTTTTTTGTATCTTTGATCCTGGAGCCTTTCTCTATAAGCTATTACAGAATATGGGTTACATCCTTAAAGCCAGCAACGTATCATAAAGGCTGCCTCCACCATTGTGCACTACTTACCTGATTATAATGCAGGTGAGTCGGGTTTAACTACTGAATCCAGTACATGAGGGGCTGACTGAGAGGGGTACTATTGAGAGGCCTGTGGCCTGCTCTCCTGTCTTGGACAGTGATGGAGAATGGTTGTCTGCCAGAGGAGAGTCCTTGGTTAGATGTCAGAATCCTAATGCTGGACTTGCAAAGTGAGTTAGGCAATCCTACATGAAGACAACACATTAAAAGGAGTTGTCTGTGGTGTGGAGATGCTAATGAGGCCTGCAATGTACATGTGACAAGCGGAAGTGATCCTGAAGGAGTATGAGGCGATTATCAGCTATGGACAATGTCCACCATGGGCTTGTCTCCTTCCTCCTCCTGCTACTCCAACAGGAAGTGTGCTTATCAAAATGCTAATTCCCCTAGAAAGGGGAAATCCCACCTATATAATTCTTTGGACAGTATGCTGGGTAAGATGCAGGCATACCCAGTATGGCACCAAGGAGGGAGCTCGATATTTCATCTAGGTAGGGAGCATGAGAACGTACTAAATACTATAACATGTGGATAACCTCTGTATGTAAGTATAAGGTCCAAGCATTTGTACATAGATAGCTGACAGGATAGAAGGATTAGACATGCCAGAACATGGAACATTGACACCACAATGTGCGACATAAGAAACAGTGATTTCTGTACAAGGTGCTTCAGTTTTCACATTACCTATGGTAATATCCACCCATATTTTCCACATGCCCCCACTTTTAAATCAGCTTCCCAACTAACATATAAATACATTAAAACTTAATTTTGCTTGTACTAGTCTACAAGAACAAATTTGTAAAGCTGGCATGAAATATGTTTTACAATGCCGAGTTCATGTTCTGTGTCACAATATTTGAAAAATATTGTATATGGGTAGCTAGGAAAGAGTGTTGTACCTTGAACGCATGTAAGGGTTAACCACTATGTATTTCAGTAGCTGCAGAACCTAATAAAAGTACTGCTGAGATGGTCTGTAACTTTATGTTTTTAATTGGTACTTTGCAAACCTCTAGAGTTACATTAAACTAGAATGTAAGTTCTGCGCAGTCGACAAGACAAGTACATTTGGCTTGGTTGTAACCAGGAAAAAAAAAATCATCAGGCAGTTCTGTATGTTGATTTATTTCTGCCATTATTTTACAGATATGGTTGCAAATAAAGTTCCAAAGCTGACAAGCCTGAATCAGCCCTCATGGGGCATATAAACAAAGAGCCCATGTTTTTGCCTTTAGCAGTGCTTAGAACATTTATGGCTGGTATAATTTACTTCCTTGCTTGTTTCTCATGTCTCATGGCTGGCTGTTCATCTGTTCCAGTCTTTGTATATTTTTCTTTATTTATGTTTTGCATCTACAGCTATGCTGTGCATTTTCTTTAGTTTACAATGCTGCAGATTTTCATTTAAGATATCCATAGACAAGGAATGTTTAGAGAAAATGAAATGCAGCTGAGAAATATCTTAACTACAAAGCCTTCCATGCTATGTCCAATTATAATATCTCAACACTGCTAGCACCTCAAGGAAACTACTCTAGCAATGCTTGTTAGTTAACTATACTGTGCAAAAATCACGTGGCTATAAAATGTGTTGTCGAATCTGTGATGCTCTAATGATATCTGAATTATTTTCATTTCACTCTAATGATTTCTGCTCATCTGTTTATTAATTCTGAAATGTTACTTATTAGCATGCTCTTGAGAATGGGCAAACTGTACATCAACACCTTGAATAGAAAACGAATGCTCTCCACCAGGGTATTAATGTACAAGTAATGCCCGCTGAAAAATGAGTCAGCCACTTCATGGCAGCATATCAAGCTGCCATATAGTTCGAACTGCAAAAAAAATAACAGTCACCATTACTTTATACTCACTAAGCATCACTTTTGCTGTTTAGCGAGTGTAAAAAAAATAAACAGGAAAAGTGTATGTGTGGGGTATGTATGTGTATAAGTGTGTTTATGTTTGTGTCTGCATATGTGACTAAATGTATGTATGAAAGCAGAGGAGACTGTGTGTGTGTGTGTGTGTGTGTGTGTGTGTGTGTGTGTGTGTGTGTGTGTGTGTGTGTGTGTGTGTGTGTGTGTGCGCGAGCGTTTGAGAGAAGATCTAGAGAGAGAGAAATCAATCGAGTGATCTTGTGTGAGTGAATGTTTGTATCAAAGCAGAGCAGATTGTGTATGTGTGATCAAGAGAAAGTGAGAACAGTCTTGTGTGGATAGCTCTCAACTGCATGGGCGCCAGAACCATAGAGCAAGGTGGGAGCGGAGCCCCCCACTTTTGCAGATCACCTCCCAACTGTCCCATTCTTTATTTTTGAATTATTTTTGTGCTTTAGCAGCTGACGTCATCGCGTGTGCAATGACATCAGCTCGGCGCATGTATTTCCGGGTTTCCAGCTGGTTTTGAATGCGAGCGGTAACAGATGGTTTTATTTAGCTGCTGCTGAAGGTTTTATTTAGGTGCTGCTGAAGGATTTAATTTCGGACGCTGCCTGGGTGAAAATTGGAGGACGGAGTCTAGACTGGCTGATGGGATTTACTGGGAGACGTACTATTTTCAGAGTGAGTAAGGTGTGTGTGTGATAATGCCCCCAACGGAACACATCTGGTGGCTAGAGGTACTCAGGCTCAAACCCTGTACCTTGGGTACAGGTAAAAGAGCCTAAAGTTCCTAGCCACCATCACTTGTGAATGTATGCCTCAGTGGTAAAACAAAGCCTTTTATTCTAGCAATTTTCTAACATTATAAAATCAGACACTGGGGATGCACAAGCCAGTGCATTTCTTTGTGCCGGTCAGAAGCCCGGATAAATGGGGAGGGTTGCATCAGGAAGGGCATCCGGCATAAAACCTCTGCCAAATTACTTGTGCAGAGAACATTTCATATTTCCATACTTGATCGGTCGAGGCCCAGGTTAACAACGACTGCCACCAGTACTGTTAGCCAACAGGGTGCTGGCGGAAATTGGGTTACTGCTGGCCGAAGGAGTAGAGGAGGGGGAAGGCATGCCCAAAGGCAGGAAGAGAGGAGGAAGGTTAGGAGTGTAGTAGTGAGGGTAGGAACTTTGAATGTTGGCAGTATGACTGGTATAGGGAGAGAGCAAGCTGATATGATGGAGAGAAGGAAGGTTGATATATTGTGCGTGCAAGAGACCAGAAGGAAGGGAAGTAAGGCCAAGTGTATAGGAGGCTGGTTCAAATTGTTCTATCATGATGTGGATGGCAGGAGAAATGGGGTAGGGGTTATCGTAAAGGAACAGTATGCCAAGATTGTTTTGGAGGTGAAGAGAGTGTCTGACAGAGTGATGTTTATGAAGCTTGAAATTGATGGTGTAATGATGAATGTTGTTAGTGCATATGCTCCACAAGTTGGGTGTGCGATGGATGAGAAAGAAAAATTTTGGAGGGAGATGGATGAAGTGGTAGTGAGTGTACCCAGGGGTGAGAGACTAGTGATTGGAGCGGACCTCAATGGGCATGTTGGTGAAGTGAACAGGGGGGATGAGGAAGTGATGGGTAGGTATGGTTTTAAGGAGAGGAGTGCAGAAGGTCAGATGATTGTGGATTTTGCGAAAAGGATGGACATGGCTGTGGTGAATACGTATTTTAAGAAGAGGGAGGAGCATAGGGTGACATACAAGAGTGGAGGAAGATGCAAACAGGTGGATTATATCCTATGTAGGAGGGCCAGTCTGAAGGAGATTGGAGACTGTAAAGTGGTGACAGGGGAAAGTGTAGTTAAGCAGCATAGAATGGTGGTCTGTAGGATGACGATGGTGATCAAGAAGAGGAGGAGGAGTGTGAAAGCAGTGCCAAGGATTAAATGGTGGAAGTTAAAAAAGGGTGATTGTGAGGTGGAGTTCAGGAAAGAGTTAAGACAGGCACTGGGAGGCAGTGAAGAGTTACTGAATAGCTGGGTAACTACAGCAGAGCTAGTAAGGGAGACTGCTAGAAAGGTGCTTGGTTTGACATCTGGACAGAGGAAGGAGGACAAGGAGACCTGGTGGTGGAATGTGGAAGTACAGGAGAATATACAGAGGAAGAGGCTGATGAAGAAGTGGGATTGTCAAAGAGATGAAGAAAGTAGACATGAGTATAAGGAGATGAGAAGCATGGCGAAGAGAGAGGTGGCGAAGGCTAAGGATAAGGCATATGGAGAGTTGTATGAGAGATTGGACACTAAAGAGAGAGAAAAGGACCTGTACTGATTGGCTAGACAGAGGGACAGAGCTGGGAAAGATGTGCAGCAGGTAAGGGTGATAAAGGACAGTGAGGGAAACGTACTCACAAGTGAGGAGAGTGTGTTGAGTAGATGGAAAGAGTACTTTGAAGGGCTGATGAATGAAGAGAATGAGAGAGAAAGAAGGTTGGATGATGTGGGGATAGTGAATCAGGAAGTGAAATAGATTAGCAAGGAGGAAGTAAAGACAGCTATGAAGAGGATGAAGAATGGAAAGGCTGCTGGCCCAGATGACATACTAGTGGAAGCATGGAGGTGCTTAGATGAAATGGCAGTGGAATTTTTAACCAGATTGTTTAATTAAATTTTGGAAAGTCAGAGGATGCCTGAGGAGTGGAAAAAAAGTGTTTTGGTACCTATCTTTAAGAATAAGGGTGATGTGCAGAGCTGCAGTAACTACAGAGGGATAAAATTGATCAGTCACAGCTTGAAGTTATGGGAAAGAGTAGTGGAAGCTAGGTTAAGAAGGGAGGTGATGATTAGTGATCACCAGTATGGTTTCATGCCAGGAAAGAGCACTACAGATGCAATATTTGCTCTGAGAGTGTTGTTGGAGAAATACAGAGAAGGTCAGAAGGAGTTGCATTGTGTCTTTGTGAACTTAGAGAAAGCATATGACAGGGTGCCTAGAGAGGAGTTGTGGTATTGTATGTGGAAGTCGGGAGTGGCAGAGAAGTATGTAAAAGTGGTACAGGATATGTACGAGGGTAGTGTGACATTGGTGAGGACTGCGGTAGGAGTGACAGCTACGTTTAAGGTGGAGGCGGGATTACATCAAGGATCAGCTCTGAGCCCTTTCTTATTTGCAGTGGTGATGGACAGGTTGACAGATGAGATCAGACAGGAGGCCCCGTGCACTATGATGTTTGCAGATGACATTGTGATATGTAGTGAGAGTAGGGACCAGGTTGAGGAGACCCTGGAGAGGTGGAGATATGCTTTAGAGAGGAGAGGAATGAAGGTCAGCAGGGCTAAAACACAATATATGTGTGTAAATGTGAGTGAGGGTAGAGGAATGGTGAGGATGCAGGGAGTAGAGTTGGTAAAGGTGGATGAGTTTAAGTTCTTGGGATCAACAGTTCAGAGTAATGGTGAGTGTGGAAGAGAGGTGAACAAGAGCGTACAGGCAGGGTAGAATGGGTGGAGAAGAGTGTCAGGAGTTATTTGTGACAGACGAGTACCAGTAAGAGTGAAAGGGACGGTCTACAAGAGGGTAGTGAGAACAGCTATGTTATATGGGTTGGAGATGGTGGCATTGATGAAAAGGCAGGTGTCAGAGCTGGATGTGGCAGAGTTAAAGATGTTAAGATTTGCACTGGGTGTGACTAGGATGGACAGAATTAGGAATCAGTATATTAGAGGTTCAGCTCAGGTTGGACAGTTTGGAGACAAAGCAAGAGAGGCGAGATTGCATTGGTTTGGACATGTGCTGAGGAGGGATGCTGGGTATATTGGGAAAAGGATGCTAAAGATGGAGCTGCCAGGTAAGAGAAAAAGAGGAAGGCCTAAGATAAGGTTTATGGATCTGGTGAGAGAGGACATGTAGGCGGTTGGTGTGAAAGAGCATGAGGCAGAGGACAGGAAGAAATGGAAACAGAAGATCCGCTGTGGCGACCCCTAATGGGAACAGCCAAAAGAAGATGATGATAAAATCAGTATTTGGAATGTGCTCCTATTTTGGGGCTGTATTCCCCCATTATTGGCTTTGTTCTGTATTTTTGTGCTAAGAGGTTGAAAGCTATGGTGAGAAGTGAGAACTGAATTGACTAAATGATATGATAGCCATTTAAGTTTCTCTTCCTGTCTTTCAAGAAACTGCTGGTTTAGCTTAGTGGTATGTTGCTCTGACTATAGCGCACAAGATTCTGGGTTCAAGACTTGGCAGTGAAATGCATGGTGGTAACACAACATTTTATGCAAGCAACTTTCCAAAATTATACAAGCAATGTTTAAAATGTGTCCCTGTTTTTTGGACCCCTCCCAATTGAAAATAAGTTCAAGAAGCTGTGCAACATGCCTATGGCTTACACTAATGTGATTCTGTATTTATATATTGTGTGTAGACAGACTGTTATCATGGAAATTTTCTGAATAGAGCAGTTTTGCCATTATTGGTTAATGCATTTTTGTTTCATTGCTTTTACTGGAAAAATGTTTAAACAATAAATTTAAAATGCGCTCTAACTTAAGTCTAACAAGTGTGCTGTATTATACAAGGAATATAATTTAATACAGTCAGAAAGGTGAATTAAGGAGTGCATACATGTATGCATGGCCCTAAAAATGTGTTTGAAAACAGCCCAGATCAAAGTGTGAAAGACTCAAAATCATGGGCAAATTTTAAGCTTTACTGTTGTTACCAAAGCAATGGATGAAGGTAAAACAGTTCACACCACATTACCTTGACCTGGCCAAGCCTTTTGACACAATCCCCTGTGTAGTACAAATGATGAATAATGTAGGAGCAAACACTTACATCGCCAGCTGCATTGCCAACTTGGCTCACAGGATGCAGGAGATCAGAACAGGGGAAGAGACTAGTCACAAGTAAAGTTCCCCAGGGTTCGGTGCTGAGACTTTTTCTGTTTGGCATATACATCTCAAGAGTAAAAGGAAATACCAAAGAGCTTTGGCCAGCTAAGTTTGAGATGACTGCAAGCTAGGTTAAGTTATTGAATCCCCAAATGACTTAACCAGCATGCAGGAAGGTTTGTCCCAAATAATAACTGGTATCAAAATCATGACAATGCCCTCTGAGAACTGATCCAATTGTTTGGAATTTGGGAACTTGTGTGTACAGTGACCTAACTTTTGACCAACATGTGTGCAGAGTCATAAGAAAGCCTTTCTGTATTGCACAGCTTATAAACAAATTGATTGTGATGTTGTTGCCCCCCATTACAAAGCTCTCATTATGTCAATCATTTTGTATAATTCCCACTTTGGCATGTATCTGTCCAGCCCCATGCAACAATTGGAATACCTTCAGGGATACCTTACTAAAAGGATACAAGTTCTAAACAAGAGATCTTGCATGGACCACCACAAAGGTTTATTACTATACTCAATATCCTACAGAGTGCTTAGAGGTGACATGTCTGGCATACAAAGCATCCTCCGACATAATACAGATGGACCTACTGAACATAAGTAAGTCTAATGGCATCAGAAATACTCAGTCCAGGTATCTAAACTGAATGTTGTGGAGAGATGGATATATATCACAGAGGCTACCACTGTTCTGGAACAGACTATCCATAAAAATAAAGAAAAGCTCATCCATCCATATTCAAATGCAACTTTGATCTAAGGCCACTAATGGATAGAGGCAGTTCCTAAATGCTGCATCCCTTACATGGCCCCCTCAAATTATTTATGATATGATCACAGTTGTTCTCATTGGGGCTAATATACAATTATCAGCCATAGGGATAGCTAAGACCAATCAGAAAATGTTAATTCAAGCACAAAAGGGAATTGGCTAAGCTTAAAATGTCCTCCAAGTGAACCTATGTTGTGGTAGCAAATAGTTATAAAAAAATTACCCTTTTTAGTTCACTAAGTGCCCTTGTCACCCTCCACCCCCCCCCCCCAGTCTTTAACAGCTTCTGGCACCTATGCTCAACTGTCCACATTTTCACAGGATGTCCAGATTTTTGCCTCATTCTTTTGTCTGTTCCTCATAAAATTTGTGATTTTTCTGAAGTTTTGTGGCAAATGAGTGAAAGGCCTCATAACACCCTGTCAGGCATTATTGTTTACTTAATTACATGTTTGAAGTCGAGAATCCATTTAATCACTAGAAAATGTTGAATTCCTACCTCGCACCAGATTCTCAGTTTCTTTACCTAAAGGAGCTAATAAATGTATGATTAATATCCCCGTGAGGTGAATTCTATTTTTCCCATCCACTCATCAAGATTTCTCTTAAAGATGGTCAGCGAGGTGCTCTGCTTGACATGTATGAGAAGTCTGTTCCATAACATGAGCAGTCTCTGGATTATGAACCTGTCCCTCCAGCATGTTCTGTTAATTGTGGTAATAAGGTTGAGGTATCTAGAGCATGTGGTGCAGAGAGATTGGGATTTCTTTAGATGTAGAATTTCTAACAGAGCTGGGTCAGACATGGCTTTATAAGTCAAGCAGAGATCGCCTCTAGGTAGGCGATATGAGACAGAATAGTTGGAGATTTTGAGTCTGTCCATACAGGACAAGTGTTTAAGGACTAGGATACTCTTTGTGAGGTACTTTTGCAGCCTCTCCAGTTGTTGCAGGTGCCTAGTGAGGTACATGCCAAATGGGGCATTGTACTCGATAATTGGCCTAATGAGGGAAGAGTAGAGGGAGACAATGACCTCATTCTTCCTGGATGCAAAACCCTTAGTAATGAGATGTGCCACATAGAAGGACTTTCTGACCACAGTGGCAATGTGGTGATCAAAAGAGAGGTTTCTGTCAACCTATGTTCCCAGATCTCTTATAACGTCTTTTGTGTTCAGTGGACTACCATCAATGTGGTAATTCATGGGAACTGGGTTTTTTCCAAAGGGGATGACGACAGATTTTTTGGCATTGAGCTTAAGGCCATGGTTCTGACACCAGTTGTTGGTCACAGTGAGGCCATTCTGTAGGATGTCAACATCATTTGGGGAGTTAATAATAGCTCCCAACTTGCAATCGTCTGCGAACTTTGTCAGCCAGAGTCCCTTTGTGTTGGCCTGGACTTCAGAGAAGTAGATACCAAACAAGAGAGGACCCAGTACCGAACCCTGTGGGACTCCACTCGTGACTAATCGACAGTCTGACTTGGAGTCAGCTACTTTCACACTGTGGGTTCTATCTGTGAGCCAGTTTGCAACCCACATAGTGATACAGGGGTTGATGGCAAGCTTAGTGTGTTTTTCTATGATTCCTGAGTGGGGAATGGTATCAAAAGCCTTGGCCAGATCAAGGTTGGCTGTATGAACCACCTTGCCTTCATCCACAGCTCTGGTGACTGACTCAAAGAAGTTGACCAAATTGAGCAGGCATGATCTACCCTTCACAAAACTAAACTGTGTGGGATCCAGAGTTTGGAGATTCCCTATATCCTTGTTTATTAGGTCCATGATGATGCGTTCCATAGATTTGCATATCAGACTCATCAGGCTAATGGGGTGATAGTTCCCAGGGTCTGTAGTCACTCCTCCTTTGTGGAGAGGGATGACTGTATCAGTGCTCCATTCAGCAGGGACAAAGCCTGAGGTGAGGCTGTGATTGAGCAGGGCACACAGGTGAGGTGCCAGTTCACTCTATAGTTCATGTATAACACAACCAGGGATATTGTCAGGTCCCATAGAAGCTGTATTCTTGGCCTTGGACAGTGCTGTTTTAACCTGTGCAGCAGTAATACTGGGTGGCTGGCAATCTACTGGTATTGTGTTTGGTCTTTGGGGGGGGGGTAAAGTTGGCACTGAATCTGTCAGCCAGTATACTGGCAATATCTGTTGGCTCAGTATAGGAGGTATCATTGTGCAGTAGCTCCAGATCAAATCTGGATATTGCTGTGGAGATTCTTTACATAAATATAGAAGGCCTTGTGGTTGTCTTTACTATCTTCTGCAATTAAGTTTTCATACCTAGCTTTAGAGGACTTGATGAGGGATCTCAACTTTTTGTTGAGGCAGATAAGGGAGTTTTTACAGTCTTGGGACTTCACCTTATTCTGCATCAGTTTCCTCCTTCTCTTGTAAAGTTTGTTTATGGCAGGGGACCACCAGATTGTCTTCCTTTTTTTGGAGGACAGTGTCTTGGTTCTATTGGGTATGGCGAGATCCATGCATTTGCGTACGTGTTTGTACAGTGCATTGGTGTGTGATTCTGCAGTTACACAACTATTCTCCATTTGCATGGGTGCTGTGAAGTTAGCCACCTCTGTTTTTAGGATCCTAAAGTTAGCTTTGGAGAAGTTTTTCATGGTAGTTACATTTGCTGGGGGAGTGGGAGGGATGTGGATTTCCAAGGTGATCAGTTTGTTGTCAGATCTAACCAGGGAGGAGCTAACTATTGGTGTAGAGTAACGGTCGCCCATGTTAATAATAACCAGGTCAAGGATGTTGCTACCTCTAGTGGGGGTAAGAATGAACTGGTCCAGGGCACTCGAATTAATGAACTCCAGGAAACATTGGGCAAGTGTATTGGCATATGAGTAGTTTATCCAGTGAACGGAGGGGTAGTTGAAGTCACCTAGTAAAAGAGTGTTAGGTTGGACCCTAATATTCTCCAGGGTGCTTAGGAACGTGGAGTGCGAGTCTTGGGACATGGTTGGGAACCTATAGCAGGCTACAACCTGAATTGCTGTCTTACCCAATGTTAGCTGCACCTAAAGTATCTCTGATGCATTATGTTGGGCTACCAGTCTGGAGGTGTGGGCATCCTTTATGAATATGGAAACACCACCACCTTTGGAGCTTTGGTCTAAATTCTGGGGCCGAAAGGCGTGGAATGAGTTATAGCCTGGTAGTGCAGGGGTGCTTTCTGCTGCCTTGAACCAGGTCTCTGTTACAGCACAAATGTCGATGTTCTCCATTTTAAGGAGTGCTTCGAGCAAGTGCATTTTGAGATTTAGACTTCTAGCATTGAGCAATATGACCCTCAGATTGCATTTGTTTGTAGCTGTTATGGTGGTAATTTGGTCATTGGAACACCACCTAAAAAAGGCACTATAGGGGTGGCAAGAGCCATGACCAGTATCCAGAAGCCTAGGGGTGACAGATGCAGGTCATCTCTGGCAAAGCATCGAGGTCTATCAATCATGTCATCCCAGGCAGACAGATACTGGATTCCCTTAGAATGACACCAGAAACTTAGCCACTTGTTGAAATCAATCATTTTCTGCTTGTACTGTGATATCATTCTGGGTGATGGTAGGATGCTGCTCAGGGCTAGGGTCATACCCGTCTGGGCTACATAATCTGAGAGCTCCTCCATGTCTCTTTTCATGTTGTCCAGGGAGGTATGTCTCAGGTCATTCACACCCACATGTGCAATGACAGAATCATATTTGTACCTGTTGTTGAGCGACCCGAGTGCATGCGCTATGTGTCAAATCCTGGCACCTGACAGGCAGCTGACTGTTAATTTCTCCTTATTCAACCTAGTGAGTGGGACATCAGTGTGCCTCACTATCGGGTCATCTATGATTAGTGTGTTGGGCATGCTGTTTTGCCTTAGGGGCTTTGGTTGAGTGGCACACTGTTTAGGGGAGTTATGTGTCTCGTCATTTGTGTTATGTTGTGGTGGTCGAGTGTGTTACTGTCTTGGAGGGCTCTGCTGCTTGGGTAGATTTTTATTGAGAGCCTCCACGACGGTGGGTGTGTGGTTTGTGTTTTTATGTGAAGGCAGTGCTGGTGTGTGTTCTGGAGGGCTATGTGTTCCATGTGGTGTGGTGCAAGTGTTGACCTTCTCCTCTTGACCAGCTATTTTAGTCTTGGCTGGAGAGTGCGTGGCTTCCAATTTGGATATATAAGTGCATCTCTCACAAGTCTGAATGCTGGAAGGTAAGAGGAGAGGGTTGTCGGTGCACATGAGGCAGTTACTACATTGCCTCAGGATGCCCAAGTTCACCAGGTTAATAGGAGAAAGCACAGGAACTGACCTTTAGACATGTCTGGTGGGGTGGGCATTGATAATAAGTACTAGATCTGTTTCCTTGCAGAATGTTTACTGCTGGTAGCACTTGTGTGCTACAATAATAGCCACAAGAAGTCTGGTAATGTGCTAGACTAATAAGCTAGTATAAGTGCAGGAGAGGAGAGAACTAGTAGATCTAAGGGAAAATTTGAAGAGCAGGCTCTGGCACCGCTCAGAAGTTTTCAAACAGTCCTGGACTAGACTAGTTACAGAAAAGGGGGGATACAAGTGCAAATGCAGGCTTTTAAATCAGAAATTTTGGATAGATGGAAAAACTGCCCAAACAGCCAACCATTCCTTATGTGGTAGATAGGTCACTTAGTGCTTACCACTCCCACTGATAAGCTAGAAGGTTTCCTTCCAACACAGAAAGGCTTGGGGGATCAGGAGCTTACAAACAGTCCTGGACACAGCAAATCTGTATCTGGACTATAATTACAGGAAAGGAGCGAAACAAGTGCAAAAGTGGGCTTTTAAATGAGGAAGTTGAGAGAGAGAGATGGAAAAACTGCCCAAACGGCCAATAACTACAATTTCTGGGCCAGGAATCACTCCTTATGTGGTAGATAGGTTACCTAGTGCTTACTACTCCTACTGATAAGCTAGAAGGCTTCCCTCCAACGCAGAAAGGCTTGGAGGCTCAGGAGCTTACAAACAGTCCTGGATACAGCAAATCTGTTATCTGGAATAGAGTCGAGACTAGACCTAGAAAGGGGGGAAAAAAGCTTAGAATTTTTTTTTTGTAGTAAAGTGGAAAAGGAGAAAGCTGGAACAGAAGTTAATTCAAAGTTAAGAATCTAAGTTGTTTGGCCTTCACAAATGTTCTCTCTGTTAGGTAGAATGAACTAATGACACTCGACTGGGAGGAGTGTCCCAGATCAAATATACAGTATGGGCGGGCAACTGCAAAGCCACCAAGTATAAGAAGACAACAACAGGGAGCGGGGTGGGAAACTATTCCAGCTACTAGCTGTAGCCACTAAATGAAAGTTTTAAACAGATAAAGGAACAAAGAGACTATAGAGAATGCTTTTAACTGCAAACAAATCAGTTATATGATACCTGACTAGAACACAGAAACCTCAAAAAATCAAAAATGCCCAGAAAAGCATGGATACAGCACTCACAAACAGAAAATACAACTCTCAGTATGAAAAAGTTTACAGTTAAGTAATTCAGTAAACATACAATTAGAGTAATGAAACAGTATCTAGCAATGAAAAATACTGTTAAAACAGTATAAAACAGTACATAAATGCAGTGAAACAGTAAAAAAAGCTTTATAACAGTGCAAAATGTAGCAGAATAACTGTATAGCACAATTATCAGCATTACAGAAGTGCAATTCAATGAAATAAGTGTAAGAAATAACTTATCCTGCTCTTGGAATCGTAAGGAATTTCTGCTTAGTCTCAGTAATGAATTACAATCTACAGCCTGGTAAATACAAGCAAACACGCCTTAGATGAAATCAGAATGGCTGCCTTATGAACCTTGGAATAATTGTCCTTTACTGTCAAACAAAGGAGTACCCGACCCACACTTTGTGTTGTCTTTTCTTTCCATTTCACACATGTTCCTTCCCTTAATGTCCACTAGCAGCACTCTTATCTTTCTACTGTTTTTTAGTATTTACAACCAGTGCCATAAAAATATATAATCAGTGCATAGTATATCAACAGTCATTGCAATCTACCAGCCTAAATGAATATCCTATTTATACCCACAAAAACCTTGGGCAGCACAATGGCGCAGTAGATAGTGTTGTTGCCTGGTTTGATTCTTGGCTGAGGCGCCTTCTGTGTGGAGTCTGCATGTCCTCCCTGTGTTCGTGTAAATGCTTCCTCCCACATTCCAAAGACATGCAGTAGGTAGATTGGACCCTCTAAATTGGCCATAGGTGTGAGTGTGTGTGTGAGTGTGTAGTGTGGAAGAATTAGTGTGGCAGGGCTAGCCACCTGGCGGTGTAAACCTTGGATCTAGCTGATTGCCACTGATGAAGTGACACCCTGACCCCATATGCAAAAACAGGAAAAAGGTGTTTTGGATGGATTCAGTACGGACCAGGCATGGTGTGGTGCTGGATGTCAGGTTAGAGGTGAAGAAGCCCCAGGGAATTTCCACTGATGATTCGCCAGGTGTGTTGACCTACTGTCACTGTTTTCCTCTTGTTTACATGAAACTTCATCTGTTTTCACCAAAATGAATTAAAAAAGGGCATTTTTCTACTCTGTTCCACTTGTCATACTTTTATTCCTTAGCTGATATCACATGCCAAGTGCTGTAGTTCTGAATTTTAATGAAACGTACTCCACGCCATCTCCTATTTCAGCATTTAGTACAGGTCTCTCATTTGAATGCAAAACCACTTCTGTTTAGTGCTGCTTGTTAAATACAGAATTCATGAAAAAGATGTACTCTGTCAGCCACCAACCACCATGTCAGACTTGCATCAGCCTGAAGTCACTGTTGTGGTGATGTCACTGTTTCCCAGTAGCATGGGTGACAGCCTTATACTGTGACCTGGAGCTGCCTGAACGTGCTTAGGCATGTGCATGGCATTGTATAGTACTTTTTGCGATGTTTATCAGGTCTGCTCATCACACAAATTCAGCAATTCAGAAACAATAATGAGATGAGCTCTAATTAGCATAATCATCCCACCAAGGGGGGGGGGGGGTATAAGAACGATGAGAAACCAGATCCTCATGGTGCTTGGGAAAACGACTACAACATGAATGGTGTTTGAATCCTGCATGTTACCTGAAGAGTTTGCTGCTAAATGGGAATCTGCTTACATAACTGTTTTTTTTTTTTTTTTTTTTTGCAGGGTGGGAGAATTATTCCTAGGACGCAATAATACCTGACATTCACGTTAGGATTGATTTTTGGATACATGTGTTAGTGTCAAGCCCAGGTAAGGCCCTATTAAAATAGTATTACTGTTAGGATTTCTAAAACCCATTTAGGGCCACAGCTGTTATTTCCAGTGTTTTCTATGCCAACAGAACTATGCTTAAAAAACAAGTACAGAGAACCACATCAATCTACAAACCCAAGTTTATGGAAGCTGAAAATGAGGTCATAGTAAATGCCCTGTTTCTCAGAGGTAGGAGACTCTTTGGATTGCATTCCATCAACCAGTCTTTCTGTGATCATGTCTGGTGGGATGATGTCAACAAAATTAATGATGTGGGTGGTCAGGATTATAACTACAATATGGTGTTCTATAGTTGACTGATATTATCCACGCTGCCATGACATGGAAATGGAGGGTATCGGATGGTGGGCTATCTTCTTCTACAGTTGACTGATATTATCCATGCTGCCATGACATGGGAATGGAGGGTGACAGATGGTGGGCTGTCTTCATCTACAGGTGACTGATATTAAGGGTGACAGATGGTGGGCTGTCTTCTTCTACAGGTGACTGATATTAAGGGTGACAGATGGTAACTGATATTATCCATGCTGCCATAACATGGAAACAGAAGGTGACAGGTGGTGGGCTGTCTCCTGAACCAACCCTTACAGAGACAGATGAGTTCCTGGCCTCACTTAAAAGCAGTACCATGTCCACAGAGTTCCACATTGTAGTGCTGGATGTCAGGGCAGAGGTGGACAGGCCCTGACATACAGGTGCAACATCCATTTGTACAAGGTATGAACAACGTTATAACCTGATATATTTTTGTAGTTGTAAATATATCAGTTGCATGTGTAGTTGTGGTGTTAGGTCACACTTCCACTATATATGTTTTATTTTGGTGTATTCAAATGTGAATCATTTTCTAGCACCAGCACTTTGGAACTGCCCATACCTGATGTTGGAAGATCTTTATCCTCTGATACTGATTACAGGGTTGAACTGGCAGAGTCAGAGGGTGCAGAGTGTGTGTTGGACACAAGGAGTATGACCCCCTCTTACTCAGATTAGGGACACAGTCTCTATGTGTGCACATATCTAGGCCACACTACCACCTGAGATTAGCATGTAGATAAGAACACTATAGATCAGGGATGTGTGGTGGCCCCTAGCAGAGACATGTCTGGGTCTGTCTGTAGTACTAGTGGACAGGAGACCCCACAAAGGTGGAGTTGGTACTGATGCTCACCACCCTCCCCCTGAGGTTGGTGTGTCAGTAGCTACCACAAAAAATATGTGCAGGGCCATCATTGAAGCACAGTCTTCTTCCACCAGTGCCATTTCAGAAATTGCGAGGGTGATCCAGGTTGTGCATGCTGACTTACAAGAGTGCATGCTCCATATGTGTGATTGTTGGATATACTGAATCACACATTGGACTGCTCAGTGCCTTCTCTGGGTCATCTATCAGGGGCTAGAGAGACTGACCTTGCAGCTGGTCATTTGCTATAACCTTGTATGTTAGCTAACCTGGTCAAGGGGAGGCACAGTCCCACTCCCACACTGCTAAATTTCAACTGTAACATAAATTGTGGATGTAATTACAACCAAGAGTGGCCGTCCCCATGACAAAGGATGGGGTCATGCTGACACATCCTCCAGCAGATGTCAGTTATGGTCAGGTAGCACACCAATATGTAGTCAAGATCATGGTACAGCCAGTACACTCCTAACTGAGCCAGCTATCATTGGCGTAGACATGCATGGGAAGATGATCCCTTTGTCATACATGTCCTGGACCTGTCCAGTAGGTCAAGGCACAATGCAACCCCATGTGCTGAAGCTGTGTCCCTGCTGACACACAAACACCACCACAGGCCCCAGCATAATTTCACACACACACACACACACACACACACACACACACACACACACACACACACACACACACACACACACACACACACACACACACACTGAATGTGGCCCTTCTAAATTAACTAGTTCTCACAAGAGCCATACATGCAGTTTTTCTTTTGCTACACCTCAGCAACCACACTTACACATTTCCCTGTGAAAGGCATCCTGTCTTGTACTCCCTTTTCCACCTGTGCAAATGATGATAACTATGCCCCTGCCCTTTGCACATTGTTACTTATGCTACTTATGTCTGATGTGCAGCACGGCCAGTGTTTGCATGAGTAAGGACAGTTTAGTATTTTTGTATGAATCACTTTTAACATCATGTACCTGCTTAACTGTTGTATAGTTATGTTGTACAGCTATGTGGAATCTACTGTCTCTTTGCTAGCTCCATAACATATTGCATATGGTAAAAGAATAGATAAAAAGTTGTTTTATGATATACGGGTTATATGGAATGAAAGAATAAATGAAATTATGTTTAAAGGTAAATGGATTTTAGCAACTACATTACGTAAAAATCAGATGGTGTTTATGGAAAAAGGAGTTGAGGTCTATTAGGGATGAAAATATGGTATGATTGTGTAAACAGATTTGTATATCAATATATTTGTACATTTGTAAATATTTTGTATAGAAATAAAGGACTCCTATTCTTTTCAATTGGTGCTGTGGGATCTACCAGAGCTACCATCAAATCAAAAGGATAGGGACTTGGTTTAACATCTCATCCAAAGTATGACACACTCACATTACACTGTAGTGTCAGCAATCAATCTACCTAGTATGTGAACAGAACCCACAGCTTTCTGCATCAAAGGCAAGTGTGCTACCTGTTGCTTCACTGACGCTGACAATGGTACACTATATTAAAAAAAAAAAACTGCACGCATTTATAGAAGTCAAACTTTGAAACTGAAGTTACAAGAAAAAGAGTAGCCTGAAATACCCCAGCCAGTCCTATTGTAAGAAAACTGTGTTGGCTGGGAATTTCACAGAGACATTCTTGAAGCTTTGTTTCCAAATGATAGTGTAGTACAGCAAAAATGTCTTAAGAGCAAGAACAGGTGTCAGATATAAATAATCCTGTCAGATTTCTTCATTCTTCAAATCAACAATAATAAAATATGGGGAATCATCAATCTTTCCAATCATATTGAATGTCACTGCATAACCATAATAAATGCCAATTGCCTTTCCATTACAGAAGAGCAACTTTTCTTCTCATGCTAGTTGACAAATCATTGAATGTTCCCCTTTAGAAAATACCATCATGGTGAAAAGTATTAGCTACAGCCTTAGAAGTAATGACATAATGTAGATGACCAGCTTTCACTTTACACTAACCTGTACTAAAAGGGATTCACATACCTTTCAACTGTACAGATTTTCACAGAATGCCCAGATTTTTGCCTCATATTTTTGGTGTGCTTCTCATAAAATTGTGGTCTTCTGGCAAATCACTGGCAAGTCATTGAGAATTGAAGTCAGAAAATAACAACTGACACGTTTCTGACTTCATACCACTCAGAAATTTCATGTATTCTAAGTTTGTAAGAGCAATATTTAAAAAAAGTGTTCCTAGTTTTGCTCCTTTAATCCCCATTATTTATGGCTTTGTCCAGATTTCTTGCTCTAAGAGGGTGAGGGGTATTATTCTGCAAATTGGCACTAGCTACCTGGAATTCATTGCCAGCAAGTCTGCAAAACCCGAGTAAGCTTTCTGTCTTCAGAAAAAGGAAAAATAAAATAAGAATAAAAAAATAAAAAACATACCTGGCAGAAGAAAGTAAATGTGAATGCTTTAAAAGTACAGGTTAAACTCTACTATAAAGCATAGGTCAAGTTGCAAGCCTAAATATGTGTACATCCTTCAGCCAAATTCTAACTAGAAGCGCATGTTGCATTTTTTTCTTCTTTCTGTCTTGCTTAAATGACTCTTGTTTGTAATATATCATTAAATATCAAGACCATTGCTGTTCTTGTTCATTGCCTAAAGTGCCACTGTGTATCTGGTGGTTGGTGCTGTGTTAAGGCTGGGAGCCATACTTCCTGTGATACAGGGTTTGATTTCATCACCCCCCCCCCATTTGTATACTCTGTAAGTTAGAGCTTGTCACTTAACCATATATTGCTTCAAGTTGCCCCTGAAAAGAGACTGTGTCTAGTGGGCTTCCTGAGTCACCCCTGAAACGGGACTGCTTCCACTGGATATACCTGGTTAACAAATGGGTATTATTATATCACTATTTTTTATACTAGCTGACTGCTACTGCAGTGCTACATTGTTACTATTGATTACTGTATCCTTGTGTTGTGTCTTGGTCTTATGGCCGGGATGGTGACTAAAAATGTTCTGTAGAACAGTCCACCTAACCAGTTAACAAAAGTAAATAAATAAACAGTTAAATAAATAACTGAACCAAGAATCAAATAAATAAATGAAATAAATTAATAAATACATTCATTCTCT
>NC_056747.1:1172561327-1172618827 GCF_019279795.1 Protopterus annectens | reverse complement strand
TGGTTGTGGTACCTTCTGTGTGGCATGTGTATGACCTCCCTGTATTTGTGTGGGTATTTCTGTGTACTTCTGTTGCATGTGGTAGGTGAATTGGTGTCTCTAAATTGTCCCTAGGTGTGCATGAATTCTGTGCGTGGTACGGAAGAAAGGCCTGATGACAGTCTACTTGCATTCCTTTACTTCCTCCATGAAAAGCAGCTTTGGCTGATCATAGGGTCATGTAAGACTCGCCCATGACTTGTAAAGCATGAATGGATGAATGGATAAAAGAGACCAGGCTGACTTTGAGGTTAAAGAACCATACAAAAGAGTTAAATTTTAAAATCAGTTATGCTTCTTATCTTAAAAACATTTTCACACAAGTTATAATAGTTGACGTCATCAAAGCAAACAATATTTGTGGTTTAAAGAGAAAATGTTTAAGTAGAACCTTTAACACCTCAGGTGTTAAATAAAAGAAAAGTCTCAGAAAGTGTTTGGTTCTAGTCCATGTCTAGGCAACATGGCATTTGGCCTTTTCCCAGTGTATAGCCCTTGAAAAAATGTCTCTCCTCCTCTTTCACAGATCAGCATGCCTCTGGATCTCCTTGACTACTGACTGATTGGAACTATTCAAACCATACTGTATATCTACCTATCTAACTATCTATGGGTCCAAAAAAATGTGTTGAATCTGTTGTTGGTTGATATCTGTTTAGCCAACAAAATATGGTTGACTAAATAGATGGTCGACAGGGTGTGTGAGATCTAACATTTCTCAGGGTTATGAAATATTCCCTTTCCCCGAGATTGTACTGACTCAGCATTAGTATATATAATTAGCATGGAGTGTGGAGGGGGGGGGCAGTATTTTATTGTTTTAAGTTTAAGTTTTGCATGCACCAAGATTGTTGCCCAGTGCATGCATAGTAAAGTGTCCAAGTTTGCAAAGATGACTTTTTGTGGTCAACTTCGTAAATGTCGATCTTTGGTTGTTTTGTTTTATATGTATATATATATATATATATATATATATATATATATATATATATATATATATATATATATATATATATGCCTTACTGACACCTTACCAGATTGCCATGCCATCCAGCAATTCTTAGAATTCCCCTTACAAAAATATCTAACCCATATATTTACAAGTGTGATACTGTGTGTGTGTGTGTGTGTGTGTGTGTGTGTGTGTGTGTGTGTGTGTGTGTGTGCGTGTGTGTGTGTGTGTGTGTGGAGTAGAATGGGGAGTTACAGGAGGGCTTGCCTCTGCGAAAACACCATACAATAGTGAATTTCACAGTTTGCTATTTTATTTTTGTTATCCCACTTAAATTGCAAAAGATTTGGGACTCACATTATGGAATTTTCAACTTCCAACAGGGTGCTAGGGAATCCATAGTACAAGAAAGGAAGAGGTGGTGTATTAAAAGGTCAATGTATCTGTGATATAGCTGGAACATGCAGTAAACTATTCTAGAGAAACTACCCCTTTGTAACTTTGTTACTTTGCAGGACTGCACATGAGAAGGTGCTTCTTAGCTATGAAACTATGGACATTGCTGCTTCTACTGGTTTGGGATTTTTTTTTTTATTTAAAGTGATTTGTTCATGTTTATGGTTGCATCATAGCATCTAGTGAACCATGTGCAGGGATGCATTTGCATCATCCTCATTTCGCAATTCTTTCAGCCAGTTTTAAAAAAAAAGCTTTGTTACACTTTTATTTAACTAGGGCCCAAATTAAACTAGTGCATGCCTTCTGACATCACTGTAGATGTAGTGAGAGCTCTGTTCATAGACTTTAATGGTCTTGTCCTGCTACATGCATGGCAGTGTGCTCATTAAACTCTGTGCACGCACTTAATGCTTTCCTTACTAGGATGACACTGAGAGGTTAAAGTTAACTTTCTAAATTTAACGTCATCATGACAGGGAAAAGGCTGTTTTCAAAACTTTTTCTTTGTAAAACAATGGCCAAAAACCTTCAGCAATTCAGAAATACTTTTTTTGCATTTTGGGCACTATGGAATGTAGTACAATGGCAAGAAAAAATATATAACAAAATCACTTTAAGTTGATAAGTATTTTAAGGTGTTTGGACTTTATGCCAATATATATAAAAACTATCTAGTGACCCCCAGCTACCATTTCAGCCTTTAACGATTTCTCTTTCTTGTCAGATCTGAAATCCTCTAAAGCTGAAGCTTTTTAAGCAACAAGGTTTTTGCTGCATACCTAATTCTGTATTTCTCTATCAACAGTTTGGTCACATAATACAATCTTGTTGATTCTGAAATATTGTAAAGGCGAGTCAATATTTGTAATAAAAAACTGCATCAGTGAATAAACGATGAATAGTCCACTTGCTACTGTGCCATTTGTGCTCATTGAGATGATATACCCCCGGATTCACTATGCCCTGCACGGCGTGCATGATTAGTGCAGGAGCTCACACAGGCAATATGTCTGTTGTGCGATCCAGGAACAGCCTGCAGGGGCGTGCACAAGAGCTCCTGCACCATTCATACATGGACTAAGCCCTGGTATGCAAATCACCCCATTTGCAGGAGAAATGCATGCAAATGAGGTGATTTTGCAATCCAAGAAGCTTGCAATAGTCCGTGCAAGACTAGTGCTATCTGCAGAAATGTACTCGGTTAGGAACCCGAGTACATTTCTGTAAAATCCAAAATGGAGTTATGACAGCTCCAAATAAAGGCTGCATATCATTGAGGAGGCATGACAATGGCCAAGTATAAGGCCATTGGCAGTGCAAAAAAAAAAAAAAATCAACTTTATTTTTTTTTCGCCGATCTCGGCTGTTTAAGCATAGAGCAGCGGCGGGCAAATGGGATCGGGGGGAAATAATAAAATAAACCAAAAATAAGCATTCTAACTAAAATAAGTATTCTGCCATGCAAGTCAATGGCAGGCAGAAGACAACCTGGACAGTGAATAGTGGTTGCTAAGGGGGGAGGCGCACCGTGATACATGTAACTATGCATTAGCAGGCAATCCTATGCAAATGAGGGGAAGGATAGTGAATCCCAGTTTTCCCCAGCAGGTGAAGCAAGTCCCAATAGTGTAAGAGTATGAATAGCTGAATGCAAGACTAGGAGGTAGGTGACATCGTGGGTGGGTGAGTCAAGCATACTGTAAGCGGATTGGAGCCCTGTGGCTCGGGTCAGCTCCTAGCTTAGCACAGCTAAGGTGGGGGTGTGTCTAAACCTGCCTAGCACTCTTTACATTGCCTAAGCGGGTGTGCTTGCTGCACACTGGGTTTTACAGGAAGAAAAAAGAAGTTAAACCAGGAAATAGCAGCAGTGTGCACATTTGAGCACTCTGTTTGTGCTGCGCGCACACGGGCTTAAACAGGGAGGCAATGGGAAGGGAAAACAGCAGTAGGAAGGTAATCAAGGAGAACTAGCTTAGCTGCCAGGTGAAATGTATCAGAACCAGCCAATTACACAGGCAGCAGACCAGCCCAGCCCAGAACACTATTATAAACTAAGCAAACACCCTCCCCTCTGGTTTTTCCCACACTCTACAGCACTAGTGTAAACAAGCAGGGAACTTTTAACACTCACAACAGCAAAATGCTAGGGGCTGCTTTAGCTATCATACAACTTGTGGAGGAGGCTGAGGGTGGTGAGGATGTGAATGCTGCCAAGCAACCCACAGTGAGGAGACAGAGAAGAGTATACAGACCCAGGGTAACCTACTAAGGGCCACATGAGCTGGAGATAGTGAAGTGCTATAAGGTGGACAGGGACCTCCTACAGCAAATTGTTGAGGTGTGCAGGCCACATCTCACACACAGAACTAACAGAGGGGAGCCCATTCCAGTGGATACCAAGGTATGTGTAGGCCTAATAATACTAGCTACAGGTACCTTCCAAAGGCCAGCTGGGGATATGATGGGGATTTCACAGGCATCAGCATCCAGGGTAGTCCACCAATTCCTGGATGCCATGACAGCACATGTCAGTGAGCACATATATTTCCCCAACACCCGTGAGGCATTGGCCAGCAATATGCGTCTCTTCCACCAAATAGCAGAATACCCTGAGGTAGTGGGTGCAATAGACTGCATGCACATACGCATCAAAGCACCACCTGGTGAGCGGGGTAGGGTCGACATCAACCGCAAGGGCTTCCCCTCTATCAACTGCCAGGTCATGTGCGATGCCCAGGGCATAATAATGAACGTGTGTGCTGGCTGCCCTGGAAGCTATCATGATTCCCACATCTGGCATCTGACGCAGCTGTACCAGAGATTTGCCAGTGGGGACATCCCACACGGTCACCTAGTGGGGGATGCTGGATACACACTGAAGCCATGGCTGATGACACCCATCAGAAATGCACACACACCCGAACAAGAACTCCATAATGAGGCACATGCACAAACAAGAATCATAATAGAGCATGTGTTTGGGATGCTCAAGTCATGGTTCCGGTGCCTGGATACATCCAGTGGAGCCTTGCAGTACTCAGCAACTACATGTACCCAAATTGTCCTTGTATGTGCCATGCTACACAATATGATTCTGCGGAAACAGCTGCAACAGGAACAGCATGGGGCAGGGCCACACAGCCCCCCACCATTGCCAAGGCCTGCACAGGCACAGAGTGACTCAGAGGAGGAACAACCTGAGCCTGCCCCAGTAGGCAGAAGGAGACATGCCTAGTATGCCCTGGCCTTGGCAAAGAGGCAACGCATAGCACATACACTGACATGGGAGGGACCCAGGGAATAACACTTCTCTCTGACTCTCGCATACAGTAAAAGGGATGACAAACATTACATTACCTATGCCTAACCATGTGTAGGGAGTGTACTATGTGCATCTGACATAGGCAGCCCTACAGCACCACCCTCAATACTAGGACACCCACAAGGTAAGTGACACACATGCCAGTGGGGGGGGGGTCACATACCCAACAACAGTCACAGCCAGCAGGACAGGTGTAGACAAACACAAACAAATGGTGTACTATGGCCTCTGAATGAGGCCTATGGGTAATCCCCCCAGGCCTACACAGACAGAATACAGCAGGCCAGGCAGTGGGATGTCAGTTGTGAAGGCTAGGAAGTCAGAAACTAATATGTAGGTAATTAAAAGCTAAGAACTGTAGTACACTGGTATGCCCCTAGCCAGCAGAATAGGTAAGACTACAGACTGAAATGTAGTACCTGACATACCAGTACAGTCCGAACAAATGTGTACAAGTGTCAGGTGTGCCCCCCCATCCTATGTCGACAGATAGTAACAGTCATATGTGCCCCCCCCAATCCTGTGTAGAAAAGTAGAAATAATCAGGTGTGCCCCCCCCCCCATCCTACATAGAAATATAGTAACAGTCAGGTGTGCCCCGCTCCAAACATGTGTAGAAATATAGAAATAGTCAGGTATGCCCTCCACCCATCCTACATAGAACTATAGTAACAGTCAGGTGTGCCTCCCCACACCTGTGTAGA
This sequence comes from Protopterus annectens, assembly GCF_019279795.1. Taxonomy (NCBI): domain Eukaryota; kingdom Metazoa; phylum Chordata; order Ceratodontiformes; family Protopteridae; genus Protopterus; species Protopterus annectens. Next base: position 1,172,613,351 of record NC_056747.1, on the reverse strand, counting down.
AATATAGAAATATTCAGGTGTGCTCCCCTCCATTCTATATAGAAATATAACAGTCAGGTGTCCCCCCCCAAACCTGTGTAGAAATATATAAATAGTCAGGTGTGCCCCCCATCCTACATAGTAATGTAGTAACAGTCAGGTGTGCCCCCCCACACCTCTGTATAAATGTAGGAACAGCCAGGTGTGCCCCCCCCCGCTATGCAGAAATGTAGTGACAGTCAATGCCAAATGATCAATGGATACCATGCAGAGACAGCAGGCTACCTGTCGGTGTACAACACATAGGTCAGCACTGCAGCACAAACTACCTGGACACGATCCACACAGTCAATACAGATGGCCATACTGGGCATGCTCACACACTTAGAGAAATGAAGGCAATGTCAGTCAACAACATACTGAAAGGTCATACTGGGCATGCTCACAAACTTAAACACATAAACTCCATGACTGCAAACACCAGTGGACCAGACATATGTGGCAGTTGTTAGTGCAGACACTCGTCAGTATGCACCACTCATGCCTTGCACACACAGTGGACAGGAATATAGACATATATGTCAGGACAACACACTATAATAAGCCAAAGGTAGACGTACATAGATATGTGGAAGAGGGTGACTGTGACAAGGAGCCACCCAGGCCTGTCCCACCCAGCACACAGCAAAAGGGCCCCAAACACATGAGGTGCAGATGTCACTCACTGCAGATACCAGTCACCAGTATCTGTCAGCATTACAGACTATGTAGTGCACGTGCTGGCTGCGCAACAGGACTGTACAAGGAAGTAGTCAACTAGCAGCTGTATACACGTACCTGTGACATGTGACCCCGTGTGTACCTGCATGTGGCGTGTCAACACCGAGATGAATGGGTCATGGCCCATTCACACACTGCCCTCCCCATAGCCCTACTATGACAAGCCTGCTGAGGTCATCCAATGTGAAATACACCATTGGTAAGGTTGTAGCCCAGTAATCTCCATGGTGCGTCCCAAAACCATGTAACACTGTAGTGTGATAAACTAGTTAGGTAGGTGTTCTAACACCCAACGTGGCAACTATGTGAGTTTGTGTCTGACTGTGTAGAAAGCAATGCTTTTTAGGGTACTCACACCCCTTACAATTCATATACACACCTTTGGCAAGGCTGCTGATGTCACCCATGTAGAAATACATCTCTGGGAAGGTTGTAGTCCAGTAATCTCTGTAACACATCTTGTAAATGCGTACTGCTGTAGTGTGATAAAGTGCTTAGATTGGTGTTCTAACTCCAGACTTGGCAACTGTGTGTGTGTGTGCATTTGTCTGTCTCTGATTATGAAGAAAGCCAGGCTTTTTAGAGTACTCACACTCCGTACATGTCATATATTCAACTTTGGCAAGGCTGCTGATGTCACCCATGTAGAAATACACCTCTGGGAAGGTTGCACCCCAGTAATCTCTGTAGCACATCCTGTAACTGTGTACTGCTGTAGTGTGATAAAGTGCTTAGATAAGAGTTCTAATCCCAGACTTGGCAACTGTGTGTCTGTGTGTGTGTCTGACTGTGAAGAGAGCAATGCTTTTTAGGGTACTCACACTCCGTACAAGTCATATACTCTACTTTGGCAAGGCTGCTGCTGTCACCCACATAGAAATACACCTCTGGGAAGATTGTAGCCCAGTAATCTCCATAGTGTGTCCTGTAACTGCGTACTGCTGCAGTGTGATAAAATGCTTAGATAGGAGTTCGCACCCCAGACTTGGTAACTGTGTGTGTGTATGTATGCCTGTCTCTGACTTTGTAGACAGCAATGCTTTTCAGGGTACTCACACCCCTTACAAGTCATATACTCAACTTTGCTAAGGCTGCTGATGTCACCCACCTAGAAATGCACCTCTGGGAAAATTGTAGCCCAGTAATCTCTGTAGCGTGTCCTGTAACTGCATACTTCTATATGTGATAAAATACTTAGATAGGTGTTCTAACCCCAGACCTGGCAACTGTGTGTGCATGCCTGTCACTGACTTTGTAGACAGCAATGCTTTTTAGTGTACTCACACTCCTTACAAGTCATATACTCAACTTTGCCAAGGCTGCTGACGTCACCCACCTAGAAATACACCTCTGGGAAAGTTGTAGCCCAGCAATCTCCGTAGTATGTCTTGGAATTGCGTACTGCTGTAGTGTGATAAAGTACTTGGATAGGAGATCTAACCTCAGATGTGGCAACTCTTTGTGTGTGTATGTCTGTCTTTGAGTTTGTAGATAGTAATGCTTTTTAGGGTACTCATACTCCTTACAAGTCATATACTCAACTTTGCCAAGGCTGCTGATGTCACCCACCTAGAACTTCACCTCTGGGAAAATTGTAGCCCAGTAATCTCTGTAGTGCGTCCTATAACTGCGTACTGCTATAGTGTGATAAAGTACTCAGATAGAAGTTCTAGCCCCAGACATGGCAACTGTTTGCGTGTGTGTCTGTCTGTCTCTGACTGTAAAAAGAGCAATGCTTTTTAGGGTACTCACACTCCTTACAAGTCATATACTCAACTTTGGCAAGCCTGTTGAAGTCACCCACTTACAATTACACCTCTAGGAAGGTTGTAGCCCAGTAATCACCATAGCGCATCCTGTAACTGTGGCAACTGTGTGCATGTCTGCCTGTCTCTGACTGTGTAGAAAGCAATGCTTTTAGGGTACTCACACTCCTTACAATTCACATACTCAGCTCTGGCAATGCTGCTGATGTCACCCACCTATAAATACACCTCTGTGAAGGTTGTAGCCCAGTAGTCTCTGTAGTGCATTCTATAACTGTGTACTGCTGTAGTGTGTAAAAGTAGCAAGGTAGGTATTCTAACCCCAGACTTGGCGAGTTTGTTTGTGTGCATGTCTGTGAGTCTCTGACTCTGTAAAGAAACAGCCTTTTAGGGTACACACACCCCTTACAATTCATATACCCAACTCTGGCAAGGCTGCTGATGTCACCCACCTATAAATACACCTCTGTGAAGGTTGTAGCCCAGTAGTCTCTGTAGTGCATTCTATAACTGTGTACTGCTGTAGTGTGTAAAAGTAGCAAGGTAGGTATTCTAACCCCAGACTTGGCGAGTTTGTTTGTGTGCATGTCTGTGAGTCTCTGACTCTGTAAAGAAACAGCTTTTTAGGGTACACACACCCCTTACAATTCATATACCCAACTTTGGCAAGGCTGCTGATGTCACCCACATAGAAATACACCTCTGGGAAGGTAGTAGCCCAGTAATCTCTGTGGCGTGTCCTGTAACTGGGCACTGCTGTAGTGTGATTTAGAATCATGGTTGGGTTACATCCCCACCCATGGCAGTTCTGGATGCTTTGTGTGTGTTTCAATGTTTGTGTATGGAGCAATGCATTGTAGGCTAGTCACACTCAGTACATTTCAAATGGCCTACTTTGTTAATCCTGCTGATGTCATTCATTGTGAAATACACCTTTGGGGAAGGTGTTCTCTAGTAGTCCTTGTGGTGCGTCCTATAACAGTTCTATGCTGTAGTGTGCTATAGATCCCTGGTAGGGGTTCTATACCCACACATGTTGGTTGTGGATGTTTTGTGTGTGTGTCACTGTCTCTGTAGGGAGCAATGCATTTTAGGCTGTCACACACAGTACATTTCAAATGCCCTACTTTGGCAATCCTGCTGATGTTATTCATTCTGAAATACACCTTTGGGGAAGTAGTACTCGAGTAATGTCCATGGTGTGTACTGCAACTGTGTAGTGCTGTAGTGTAATAAACTAGTTAGGTAGGGGTTCTACTCCCAGACATGACAGGTGTGCGTGTGCATATGTGTGTGTGTTTGTAACTCGTATCTTGATAGGAGGGGGCTGTTAGTGTGTAACACCTGTGGCCAATGTGGAACGTATTTTGCATATTTCTTATATGGTGGCCCTACTATGTATCACAATGTCCACCATACAAGGATAACAGATGTGAAATAGCTGAGAGGCTGGGGTGCAAAGCCATACCCATACATGTGACATCAAGGCCAGGCAATCACAGTTAGCCACTCCAGTATTACCAAGAGCACACTCTCAACCCATGTTTCATACACACACACATGCCTAGGCAACAGCCAATATGTGGGTAGTACACTGCATATTGGCTGCTGATACTAACTATGGAGTGATAGCAGTGGGCTACAGAGGGCATGTCACCCTGTCCATCCATCCAATACACACATACATGCAGACAGTGCACCTCCCCCATGTCCCCCACTGGACACCAGCACCACCTGTGGTGCCATCACGTGACCCACAATGGACATACCATGCCTGACAACATGCCCTGTATGGATAGATGCCACTGAAACCAGGGAATGCTGTTAGCATGCTATCAATGTAGGTGCAGGGTAAAGTGTAGTTAGGCAGCATAGGATGGTGGTTTGTAGGATGACATTGGTGATCAAGAAGAGGAGGAGGAGTGTGAGGGCAGCACCAAGGATCAAATGGTGGAAATTGAAAAAGGGTAATTGTGAGATGGAGTTTAGGGATGAGTTAAGACAGGCACTGGGTGGCAGTGAAGAGTTACCAAATAGCAGAGCTAGTAAGGGAGATGGCTAGAAAGGTGCTTGGTATGACATCTGGACAGAGGAATGACGAAAAAGAGACATGGTAGTGGAATGAGGAAGTACAGAAGAGTATATAGTGAAAGAGGTTGGCAAGAAGAAGTGGGATTGTCAGAGAGATAAAGAAAGTAGACAGGAGTATAAGGAGATGAGGTGCATGGCAAAGAGAGAGGTGGCGAAGGCTAAGGATAAGGCATATGGAGAGTTGTATGAAAGGTTGGACACTAAGGAGGGGGAAAATGACCTGTACCGTTTGGCTAGACAGAGGGACTGAGCTAGGAAAGATGTGCAGCAGGTAAAGGTGATAAAGGATAATGAGGGAAACATACTCACAAGCAAGGACAGTGTGTTGAGCAGATGGAAAGAGTACTTTGAGGGGTTGATGAATGAAGAGAATGAGAGGGAGAGAATGTTGGATGATGTGGAGATAGTGAATCATGAAGTACAATGGATTAGCAAGGAGGAAGTAAGGATAGCTATGAAGACGATGAAGAATGGAAAGGCTGTTGGCCCAGAGATGATGCCTGAGGAATGGAGAAAAAGTGTTTTGGTACCAATTTTTAAGAATAAGGGTGATGTGCAGAGCTGTAGTAACTACAGAGGAATTAAATTGATCAGTCACAGCATGAAGTTATGGGAAAGAGTAGTGGAAGCTAGGTTAAGAAGGGACATAATGATTAGTGATCAGCAGCTTGGTTTCATGCCAGGAAAGAGCACTACAGATGCGATCTTTGCTCTGAGAGTGTTGATGGAGAAGTACACAGAAGGTTTGAAGGAGCTGCATTGTGTTTTTGTAGACTTAGAGAAAGCAAATGACAGGGTGCCTAGAGAGGAATTGTGGTATTGTATGAGGAAGTCAGGAGTGTCAGAGAAGTATGTAAGAGTGGTACAGGATATGCACAAGGGTAGTGTGACAGCGATGAGGTCTGCGGTGGGAGTGACGGATGCATTTAAGGTGGAGGTGGGGTTACATCAAGGAGCAGCTCTGAGCCCTTTCTTATTTGCATTGGTGATGGACAGGTTGACAGACGAGATCAGACAGGAGTCCCTGTGGACTATGATGTATGCAGATGACATTGTGATCTGTAGTGGGAGTAGGGAACAGGTGAAGGAGACCCTGGAGAGATGGAGATATGCTCTAGAGAGATGAGGAATGAAGGTCAGCAGGACTAAGACAGAATATATATGTGTGAATGAGAGGGAGGATAGAGGAATGGTGAGGATGCAAGGAGTAGAGGTGGTGAAGGTGGATGAGTTTAAATACTTGGGATCAATAGTTCAGAGTAACGGTGAGTGTGGAAGAGAGGTGAAGAGAGTGCAGGCAGGATGGAGTGGGTGGAAAGAGTGTCAGGAGTGATTTGTGTCAGACGAGTACCAGTAAGAGTGAAAGGGAAGGTCTACAAGAGGGTAGTGAGACCAGCTATGTTATAAAGGTTGGAGACAGTGGCATTGGCAAAAAGGCAGGAGTTTGAGCTGGATGTGGCAGAGTTAAAGATGTTAAGATTTGCACTGGGTGTGAGGAGGGTGGACAGGATTAGGAATAAGCATATTAGAAGGTCTGCCCAGGTTGGAAGGTTTGGAGACAAAGCCAGAGAGGCAAGATTACACTGGTTTAGACATGTGCTGAGGAGGGATGCTGAGTATATTGGGAAAAAGATGCTAAGGATGAAGCTACCAGGTAACAGGAAAAGAGGAAGGCCTAAGAAAATGTTTATGGATGTGGTGAGAGAGGACATGCAGGTGGTTGGTGTGACAGAGCAAGATGCAGAGGACAGGAAGAAATGGAAACAGATGATCCGCTGTGGTGACCCCTAACGGGAACAGCTGAAAGAAGATGATGATATATGATGATAAATGTATACAGCAATATATGTATATATATATATATATATATATATATATATGTGTGTGTGTGTGTGCACATGTGTATGACAGAATCAAAAATGAATTGAAAGTAGTAGTGGGACTTGATCTGATCAGAAGTGTGTCATATTAACACCTAAAGTATGGAAATGTGACCCAGCTAGGTCTATTAATGTTGGAAACTACTTTGTTTAAAGTTTTGCCTATGTCATTCGACTATGTCCGTGGTTTGTTCCTCGGCCTCCACTCTACTATTACCTCTGGTGCACCCTCCCAGCACCGGCTATGTTCCTGTCTTTGTTACGCAACCACATTTTTACTCTCCTGATTGCCCCCCCTTCCCCCCCTTTCTCACTTAACTCCATAAGGTGGTCTGATTAAAACCGGTCCATCCAACCCTGACACGCCTCAATCCATAATTTTATATCCATTGCCCCATGCAACCCCCCCACGTCCGCATTAACCATCCATCCTCTGGGTGCTAGGCTAGCCTGTTCACACCCCTACACATTGACTTCTCTCCACTGCTAGGGACCCATCATGGATGCTGACTCGATCCAAGCATAATCAAGCTTCCCTACATCCTAGTCCACTTTGCACACATACAGTCTCTACCTTTGGAGACAAGAGTTAACCCAAATAATCCATTTGTATTTGTGGGTCATCACATTTGGGATGGACCTGTCTTGGTTTCAAGATTACACTTAGTGAGTCAACAATATTTACCCCAGTGATAGTATCTGGCCACCAATCTGAGAAGCAGTGATTTGTTCCCATCCCTACCCAACCTCATTTCCCAGTTCCACTTAACCGACGATCCAGGCTTGACCTTCTGAGCATGTAGCAAGCCCCCTCGACGTGCACTCATCTGTTGTTTCCCTGTTGTCTTCCAGGTAAACAAGGTGCAGACAACCCCAGTTGGCACATGACCCCTACAAGGTTAGGTTCCAGGTATACGTGATGGACACTTCCCCTGTATACACATGACACTCCAGGTTTCTCTCTGTTTCACCTTTGTAATGATACTGACGATGCACACAGCACCTTGCAGGACTACAGGTCTGGCTTTATCATTGGACAGGGACTGTTTAGCTAATTTGAATAAACAGCTCATAATATGTAAATAATGTTTAAATGGTTGCTTGTATTACTGAAACATGTCTTACTGAATACGTCTGGATATTAAATAAGACAAAAGCGCTACATGATACATGAGTTGCCATTGTTTTACTCTTAGTTATATACAAATATATATCTATAGATATAATAGAGAACATAACAAAGACACATATGACCACAGACACCATTAATGGGGGTGAGGGGGTTCAAGCAACATACATCTTGCACATATCGATATTCTACCCCCCCAGCCAAACAGGTCTGGCCTGAAATACACTACCATCTGGTGCAAATCCCATGACCAGGACCTGACACCACATGGCCACAAGATGTTAACAGTAAGCCATGCCACCTGTATGATGTGAGGCTGGGATAGATAACATATACAGTACAGTCTGGCTGCCGTAATGAATGTACAATGTGGAAGCAATAAAACATACCTAAGATACATATACACAGACACAGGTATGCAGATACATATATATATGTATGTATGTATATATATATATATATATATATATATATATATATATATATATATATATATATATATGTATATATAGACATATATGCAACTACACATACACACACAGACATATGTCTAGGAAGATACATAACTGGAGGGTGTACACTACACTGAACAGCCAGTATCCCTACAGTTGCAACCTCATCAGATGGACAGAGTATGAGTCACCCATACCAAAGACAATTGTTGGCTGAAACATAAACCCACGGAGAAGTCAAAGGATGTGACACAACACACAGGTTTGCATACGTTTAAAGGTTTATTTGTCTACTAATACATTTGCATATGCCATGTCATATAGCTGTTAGACTTTGAAATACATACAATGAGAGGAATGAAACCATCAAACAGATCATTTATTACAGTAATCTGAAAGCATAACATATGTTGGTGTCCACACCAAGGCCTTCAAGTAGTACAACAGGAAACAGAGGTGACCTTTGCCTAACATACAAGGCCATGTCAAACCCAGATTTGATTAATATGCTTCACCTCAAAAAATCTAGATCTGTCAGAGCCACAAGGGCGGGAGACTTAAACCTCGACACGGCTATTAATAGGACGTGCTGGAGGGATAGATTCATCACCCAAAGACTCCCTATGCTGTGGAATAAAATCCCGGTATATGTGAGGCAGAGCACCTCGCTGTCCTTGTTCAAGAGAAATCTTGACCAATGGATGGGAGATCGCAGATATACCCCAGGGATTACCTCAGTGTCACTGCTCGACAGAGGCACAGCAAAATAATGGGTATAGTTCCCCATACTAAAGGGGTGGCGTAAGCCACAAAACTATGGGCTAGGCTTGTAAATGCCCTCGGGCAGATAGCCTAGTATGAACCTATGAACCTATGAAAGACAGACTGGGCCACAGGATAACAATCAATCAGTAAGTAATGCAGATATACAGGCCAGCAGCCTCTAACTACACCCTGTACTCAATCCCTAGGTGGAAAAGACCTAGGCTGACACAATGGGATGTATCTTTTACATAACAGTCCATAAATGAAAGACGACAATTGCACTGACAAACAGAACAGGCTGTATGGCAGTAATCAGTAGGGCAGCAATGTTCACAAGGTGAAATGTATGTTATTGTACAGCTACATGCCTTAAGCCAGCTTACTACTGATATACCTCAAATGTTATAACACCCTAGGTTAATTATGGTGCTCCCACCTGCCTAGACTGACTTACAGGAGCATATAACAATGTTACATACACTGACTTCTACACTGCAGAGGGGCACACATGGGTTGTGCAGATGAAGCCCACATATATATGGTGCATATGTTCTGTACACCATTATTTATTGACATCATACCTGATAAGCCAGTCAGATAACAGACTGCTGGACATGCTGTGTATAGTATTGGCTTTTACTGAGGACATGACTTGGGTGGTTGTGTGTACAGTACTGTGGTCTGTGTACAAAGGGCAGGAGTCTGCAACTTTCAGTATCCCAGGAGTCATGTCTGTCCACTCTCCCAACAAAGTAAAGTCATCGGGAGCCACAACAGGTATTTGTCCCCTAAAATGAAGATAACACTGCATTTAGGGTTTCAAATATTGTTATACTAAATATGACAGAACTAAGTGTATCAGAGCAATACCTAACATCCATCCATAATTGTGTTCCTGTGTTGGCCCTGATTGATCTCTGTGTGTGTTTGTGTGTGGGTGTGGGTGGGAGGTGCAGTACAGTGGCCATTAATCTTCAGAGGTACAGGGAGCCACTACAGCAGTTTGTAAGAGCCACATGTGGCTTCAGAGTCGCAGGTTTCTGACCCCTGAGTTAGGAATTTGACAACAGTTTGTGTATTGTGCATACATACCTTGGGCAGTGCACAGACCGTGGTAAATGCAATTGTTCTTCATTCTGTACTATCTGATCTTACAGGCTGCCCCTGTGTATGGTACCCTATTTTCTCACACGTCTGTAGGGCCAGGCACATGTGTCCCATACCACTGACAGCCAGTGTACCTCACTGTGCCATGAGCAGTGTATGCACGGTTACTGTGTGAGTTGTACATATGAGGATGGTGTTTATCAGATGGTCATTAAGTGTCATATTAATCTTGTGTATCACATGTCGAGGCAGCTAATCACAAGTACATGTGTATTCCCCCACAGAAAATGTAGTCCACTGTTGTGGCAGTCTGCCTGTATTTTGCACAGTGGTTTGTGACATGCCTAGCAGCCTAGTGTAATTACACAGTGTGCTATGTCCAGTTATTTGCATGACATACTGCTGCCAGGCCAACATAACTGTTGCGTATCTCTGAGAAAACAGTGGTCTGCTGTACAGATGTATGTCACTATCTACTGGGTAGTATGTGGCCATGTGACCTCTGCACCACCAGGAACTGTGTCAGGACAGACTGGCGTGTGTGCATGCATACACTGTGTGGGCAGATGTAGTCCAATATTGTTGTGATATACCCACGTACATGGCTAGTAACATCAACATTGGGAGGCATGGTCCACATGTCTCGCATGACGGGGAAATGTGTACACATCTGAACTGACCACAGAGTGCCAGACTGTCCACATATATTGGTCATATCCCTGCTGTAGTCCACAGGAGCAGTACTGTGCTGCAGTGGTACCGTACATTGCTTCCCTAGGATGTCTGTATGTAGGCAATGGTGCACATGTCTACAGCAGATGTGACCTCACACACCAAACATGTCTGTTAAAACAACCCCTATTACAGTTGCAACAGTCTACAGATATACCTGCAATACATCCATGACATCATCCTGCACTAAGAGGTTTGGAATAATGCTGCTGAGGGTCAGCTCCACTCCATGTCCTGGACATATGGTAAACATATATGTGTACATATATATCCACATATCTATAGAGATATATACACATATACATATCCACATACATATGTCCATATATGTATGTGGATATGTATATACACATATACATATCCACATACATATATGGACATATACATATCCACATACATATATGGAGATATGTATGTACAGATGTATACACATACACACTCACATATATACATATACACAACAATGACTGCAACAATTGCCTAGGCTTCTGATGTCATTCAAAGGGAATCCAGTATCTGTGTGCCTGGGATGACATGACTGACAAACCAAGATGCTTTGCCAGAGATGGTCTGCACCTTTTGCCTGTGGAATTCAGGTTACTGCCTAAAGCTCTTGACACCCCCATAGAGGCGGGAGCTGAAAGATAAACTGTTGAATCCTACCATAAGGCACTGCATGAGCACAACCACTCCTGCATGTATTGTGCCACCCCAATTACAACCTAGATGCTCCTGCCCACAAATATGAAGGCAGTCTGGTGATCCCATGCCATAAGCAAAAATATACAACAGAAGGAAGCAAATGTTGAAGGCAACAGGATACTCCCAGGATGTACACAACTCCATAACCAGCCTCAGTAAGGAACTGAGATCCCTCATTACATCCTTTAAAGCTAGTTATGTGACTAACTTTGCCAAAGATTCCTAAGTTAGCCACACGCCATTCTATACTTACGTCCAGATTTGACATGGCAATGCTCAGAAGTGCTCTGAGGTACACAAAATGGCATTAAAATGAACCAATGCCAAGGATTTGTCCAATATCCTGGCAGACCAATTTAGTGACACATTCCCCCCAGATGACATCCTGGGATGTGTACTACATGAACTACAACATTAACCGGCACCACACCTAGCTGTCATGTTTCATCATAGCCTCACCTCAGGCTTGTGTCCAGTGAGTGTCACACAGTTGCAGTTATCCCACTCCACAAGGGGGGATATACCTTGGATCATGGGAAATACTGTCACATCAGTCTGACAAGCCTGATCTGCAAGGGCATGGAATGCATTATCATAGAACTTATAAACAAAGACATTGGCCAATCTCAAACACTGGCCTCACCCAGTGTGGCCTGGTGGAGGGCCGATCTTGTCACCTGAACCTGATGTAATTCTTTGGATCAGTCTCCAGAGCTGTGGAAGAGGGTGAGGTGGTTCACACAGCCTATTTGGACTTTAGCAAGCCCTTATATACCATCACCCACTCTGGAAAAGTAGACTAACCTACTAAGCCAGAAATAAAGCCCTATGCAACTCAATGGGTTGCCACATGGCTTACTGACAGAACCCAGACTGTAGAAGTGGGCGACTACAATTCCAGCTCCAGATGAGTGACACATGGAGTACCTCAGGGTTCAGTCCTGGGACTGCTGTTGTTTGGCATCTACTTCTCTGAAGTACAGGACAACACTACAGGACTCTGGCTACCACATGTCACGGATCACTGTGACCTGGGAGCCATTACTGAATCCCCACATGATGTGGATATTCTACAAAAGAACCTTGCAGACACAGATGGTTGCTGCCAGAGCCATGGGCTCAAGCTTACTGCCAAGGAATCTATAGTTACCCCCTTTGGGAAATACCATGTACCCATGATTTATCACATATATGCAAGTACACTAAATACCAAATGTGTGATGACAGACCTACAGACACAGGTGGACAGTGCTCTCACCTTGAATAACATTGCCACAACAGCGATGAAATCCTTCTATGTGGTGCACCTCATCACTAAGGTCTTTTTATCCACAGTAAAGGAAGTAAATGTCCCACTGTACTCATCCCTCATTACACACATTATAGAGTACTACACACCATTTCATATGCACCTCATGAGACATCTGCAACAGATGGAAGGCTGCAGGAATACCCCACTAAACAGATCACAGGCATAAAGCAGATGGTCTATGCTGACCATCTAGGAAACATCCAGCTAAACTCTGTGGCATATTGTCTACTCAGAGGCAATTGCTGCTTAACATACTGTTCCATGTCAAACCCTGTGTAATGACATCTGTCATAAGTGTATGTAATGCCATGTCCAATACATCCATCTATGTGCTGTCATTACAGTAGCAAGTGGTGTGAGTGTCATGTCTGGGACGAACTAGTATATGAGACCTGCACAGCACTGTTATCTGTGTGAATGTGGTACATGCAGGGGTAGTAACCCAGGGTGCGTGCTGTCACACTGGCATGTAGTGTAACATGGCGGTACTACCATTGACAGTGCTGTCCCAGGCAAGGTTAGACAGCTAAAAGTACTAATGACAACAAGCACACCTGCAGGCATAGCTGGACTCTGTGGCCTCACTGTGGTGTTCCTGGGATGTGGACTGTGTCAGTATATATATATATATATATATATATATATATATATATATATATATATATATATATATATAGATATATATATCCCCTACTGGAAAATGACCAGACATGTAGAATGTAACTGTGGAGTACCATCTGTAAAGTACGTTAGTGAGGGCTTACAACATGCAGTTATGGCATACATATTGTTGTCAAACATCCATCTGTCGACACAGTCATCCACATGCATAACTACTTGCCAAACTGATGTCTGTCAGTCCCTCTACAGATGTGCAGCTGGAATACATGCAGACAACCTATGCTTGATTGACACTGACATGTCTGCCCAGCCTGGTCACATATAGGAGACAGCACCCTGTACGGACAACATGCCATGGGTACCTGCACTACACTACCACAGTCAACAGAACATAAATTCCAATGCCCTGGATCAACTAATCCATAGTCCCACCAGGGGCTCCAATATCCTAGACCTGGTCATTAACAACATGGGAAATCGATGCTCCACACCTATGGTCACTCCCTCGTTAGTCAGGTCTGACCATAAGTTAATCACCCTTAACATCCACATCCCACCCCCACCCCCCAGTAAGGAAACCTCCATAAAAAACTTGTCCAAAGCCAGCTTCATGCTACTCAAGTCAGAAGTGACAAACTTCATGACACCCATGCAGACGGGAACTGAAAGTTCAACTGCTGAATCCTACACTAAGGCACTGTACGAGCACATCCACTCATGCATGAATTGTTCCATCCCAAATAGAACCAAGATGCTCTCATCCAAAAAAAGGAAGCCAATCTGGTGGTTCCCCTGCCACAAACAAACTTTACAACAAAAGGAAGAAACTGTTGCAGAAAAGAGGAAAATCCCAGGATACAAAAAAACTCCCTTACCAGCCTCAGTAAGAAACTGAGATCCCTCATAAAATCCTCCAAAGCTAGTTATGAAAATAAAATTGCCAAAGATTCCAAAGACAACCACAAGGCATTCTATAACTATGTCAAGAATCTAAATGGCAATGCTCAGATCTGCTCTGAGCTAAAACAGAATGGCATTAAATATGCTGATCCCAAGGATATTGCCAATATCCTGGCAGATCGATTCAGTGCCAACTTCACCCCCCTCTCACCCCCTAAATGGCCCATCTTAATACCGGAAGATTGCCAAATTCCAGTAATAATGGCCACACAGGTAAAAAACGCACTCTCCAAAGCTAAGAATACAGCATCCATGGGACCAGATGACATCCCAGGCTGTGTACTACATGAACTACAATATGAACTTGCACCTCACCTAAGTGTCATGTTTAATCATAGCCTCACCTCAGGTTTCGTGCCCACTGAATGGCGCAGAGCTACAGTTACCCCACTCCACAAGGGAGGATCCACCTTGGATCCCGGAAACTACCATCCCATCAGTCTGACAAGCCTTATCTGCAAGGCCATGGAGCGTATTATCATGGAAATTATAAACAAAGACATTGGCAACCTTCAAACACTGGCCCCCACCCAGTTTGGGTTTGTGAAGGGTCGATCTTGTCTCCTGAACCTGATTGACTTCATTGAATCAGTCTCCAGAGCCATGGACAAGGGTAAGGTGGTCCACACAGCCTATCTAGACCTTGCCAAGGCCTTTGACACCACCCCCCCCTGGACTCATAGATAAACTTACTAAGATGGGCATTAATCCCTATGTCACCCAATGGGTTGCTAACTGGCTTACTGATAGAATGCACACTGTAAAAGTAGCCGACTCCAAATCCAGCTCCAGACAAGTGACAAGTGGAGTACCTCAGGGTTCAGTCCTGGGACCGCACTTGTTTGGCATCTACTTCTCTGAAGTACAGGCCAACACTAAGGTACTCTGGCTAGCAAAGTTTGCAGATGACTGCAAACTGGGAGCCATTATTGAATCCCCAAATGATGTGGATACTCTACAAAAGGGCCTTACAGAAACAGATGCTTGGTGCCAGAGCCATGGGCTCAAGCTCAATGCCAAGAAATGTATAGTTATCCCCTTTGGGAAAAAACATGTATCTGTGAATTACCATATAGGTGGCAGTACACTAAACACCGAACGTATGATAAGAGACTTAGGGACACAGGTGGACAGTGGTCTCACCTTCGATAACCACATCGCCACAACAGTCAGGAAATCCTTCTATGTGGCACACCTTATCACTAAGGGTTTTTCATCCAGAAAAAAGGAGGTCATTGTCCCACTGTGCTCATCCCTCATTAGACCCATTATAGAATACAATGCCCCGTTTGGTATGTACCTCTCAAGACATCTGCAACAACTGGAATGGCCACATAAATACCTCACTAAAAGAATCACAGGCCTAAAGCAGATGCCCTACGCTGACCGCCTTAAAAAACTCCAGCTATACGCTGTCGCAAATCGTCTACTCAGAGGCGATCTCTGCTTAACATACAAGGCCATGTCAAACCCAGAGCTGTTGGACATGCTACACTTAAAGAAATCCCAATCCCTCAGAGCCACACACTCCATGGATCTAAATCTTGTCATCACAATAAACAAAATATACTGGAGGGATAGGTTCCTGACCCAGAGACTCCCCAGACTCTGGAATAGATTGCCCATACATGTCAAGAAGAGTGCCTCTTTGGCCCTCTTCAAAAGGAACCTTGATGATTGGATGGGAGAAAAGAAATTAACCCCAGGGATCACGTCAGTCGCCCTGCTAGACAGGGGTCCAGGAAAGTAAATAGTTTGGGAAGAAATAGCCAGGGAATTGTTATGGCTAGGCTTGTATAGGCCCTAGGGTTGATAGCCTAGTACCAACGTATGAACATATGAACCTATGCTTGGGTACAGGTCTCCATCACAGACAGTAATCATCTGTTGTAATGCATTTTGCATACATGTCAACTGGATCACCTCAGTAGCCATGTGCATAGGGCATCCACAGGATTGGCTGATGCATGTCACTATCACCCTGATAGTCACCAACATGGTGTGTATCGATAGATTGCCTGCTGGCACATGGCATGATACCAATGTCAACACACCCCCTATACAACCCATCTCTCCATGGACAATAGCCAGGTACACAGGTATGACCACCTGCAGCAATGCACCACAGTACTGACTCGTGTACATGTGCATTACTGATGATAGCAGTGTCTGTGTGTTAGTACACCTGTAGTTGGGAATTCCATGACAGCCTTCACAAAAACCTCAACAGACATTGACTTAGTCAGATGTTGCTGCAGCTGTATTGGACATGACATATACCCTGTTACACTCCTCTCCCTAATGGCTACATGAGCTGTGCAGTACCAGCACAACAGTGTTGTACAAATAGGTCGATAGCCATGGGAAACCTGTTGAGGTCTGGCAAGTATGTGTATGTGTGCATGTGTGCATATCTGTATGGTACACCATTCTGAGACCACATATTCCTATTACATTACACATTGCCACAAAGTAGTGAATATACTGTTGTTGCTGCCTATAGGTGAGGCATGGCAATGTAACACCCTACTATGCCTGTGGCATGTGCATTACATGCATATCCCTGTAGTACCACTATTGTGATATACAATGGGTTGTATTGCAGTTGTGGCCAGTGTGTGATAGTGGGTATATCAGAGTGTCATCATGGGTTGCAGTGCATAAAATAACCAATGGGGGATGTGTGTCCTGTGTACACTGTTATTACACCATGGTATAGAGGTGATCCACTGTGGCAACCCCTAACCGGGAAAAGCCGAAGGAAGAAGACGATGCTCTACCTATACATATGCATATGCATATGCAACAGTGGTATACTAATGTTCCCTCTGGTGTTACCTGCACACTCCTCAGCTGGTGCATAGGTAGCACCTACCTCCATAATGCTGTCTGGCAGTTGCTGTTGATTTCTATGGGCAGGTTTACCGAGGCTGCTGAGTAGTTCTTCCACTCGTGTCAGGGGGGGGATGGTCTGCATGACCCCCCCCCCATTGCAAGGTGATCCCCCCGGACTGCAGCAGCATGCCGACAGGCATTGGGAAGCAGGTCTGAGCAACGATGCCAGACCTGCTCATAAGTTCGGTTATGGTGTCCGACATCATTGACCCTGTGGATTAGGTCATTCCTCAGGGCTGTCTGCTCCTGCTGGTCCTCTGCTCCCCTTCTGAACAGTATGGGATAGTGGTTGGTGAGGTATACAAGGATGACTTCCATTTCTCTGGCAGAGTATGTCGGAAGCCTCCATATGTTCATGTTGCCTGAAAGACATAAAGATGGAAACAGGTCTGAGCAACTCATACAGCAAGATTACCATAGTTTGTAATACACATTTCTGTCCCCCACCTAAACTGCAACAACAAGCTATTCACACAACCATATAGGTATGGCATACCTTAACTAACACTGGGATATATATGTATTGTATTGTAACACACTTTGTGCTATGTGTCTGTAGCCTTGTTCCCTGTGTGGACACTATAATTGCTGGTGTGTTACGCACTCTTCAAGTGCATGGCATTGTCAGGTCACTATGGTTCCATATATGCATGTGGTATGCTTGCTATGTGATTGCTGCACATCTGACATTCTGTGTTATTGGGGATATCTATGCATGCTTTTGGACATATTCCGGGATTGTGTGGACTATTACTACCCACATATGTCCTATAACAGTGGCACAATAGCATGTTTAGGGAATATTTGCCAGCAGAACCACCTCTCCAACCTCATCTGGCCATGTTACCAGGACACATCACATGTCGGACCCATCCTGGGGCCTCCTCATCTACTGGTTTTCCACTACCTTCAGGTGGAACCACCTCAGGAGATGGTGTCCCCCCCGGGGGCATACACAGACATGATCCTGTAACATGTGGTCAGGTTCAGGGTTTGGTGTATAGGGAGCTACACACAAACCAGGGGACATGCTACAGCACCATGAGGCCCTCATGACACACTCACAGGGTCCACATGCTACTCCAGCTCAGCCTCTAGCCCAGGCACCTTTAGGTCCGTGACACCGCTGTTGTGACTGTCAATGGGTGGGAGCCTTGTTCCCATTGTATCCATATGGGGGCTGATGTGGCTTCCACATTACAGACGACTCTCACCATCCAGGGTGTTTGCCCACCACATGTGTCATATACCACCCCTGTAGGCTCTCTTCTCTATCTATCAACCCAAACAACTGCCACAACTATACCTGCTATCCTTCCCCGGGTTCCCATTCCACCTTCACAGACAAGGACAATGAGGTCCCAACAAGGGGCTCACAAGTGACACACCTGTCCATGTTGCACATAGTTACTGCTGTAAAGTTGTGTGCATTGATACGTGTGATATCCCCTCCCACATAGCATGCAGCGCTGTAATGCAAACATATTGAGCATGTATATATCTACACATGTGTGTTTGTGTTTGTATATATGTAGGCACAGACATGTACATATCTCTATATATGTATATATATATATATATATATATATATATATATATATATATATATATATATATATAAAATTATGTTGTATATATATATATATATATATATATATATATATATATATATATATCTATATACAGGTAGGTGTCTGTATATCTGTAGACATACATGTAGATAGATATAAATACATGTATATATATTTTCAAATATACATACATGTGTATATATATATATATATATATATATATATATATCTATATATCTATATATATATATATATATATATATATATATATATATAGATATATATATATATACATATATATGTCTATACATGCATGTACATGTATGTATATATATATATATATATATATATATATATATATAATGTAACTATATTATGCCTTCTGTGCGGAGTTTGCATGTCCTCCCTGTGGTCATGTGGGTTTTCTCCGGGTGCTCTGGTTTCCTCCCACATCCCAAAGACATGCTGTAGGTGGATTGGACACTCCAAATTGGCCCTAGGTGTGAGTGTGTGCCTTCTGTGGAAGGTTGGGTGCTGGGCTGGCACCTTGACACTTTAAAACTCCACTGCCAATCATGAGCAGACAGGCAATCTGCTGTGGCGACCCCTAACTGGGAAAAAGCAAGAAGATGTATATCCATATATATATATATTTATCTACATATGTATATATCTATAGTTATATATATCTATATATATTTCACACAGACAAACCTAACGAAGAAAACACAGACATATATTCATATATATATATATATATATATATATATATATATATATATATATATATATATTAATATGTGGTACATTCAGACATTAGGTCCACAATCTCTAACTCTCCTTCCTGCACAGCTGGGGTGTTCTACCTTGCTACAACACAGCCTAACATTGGGGGGGGGGGTATATATACAGACAGATTGCAGGTACACCTGTTACACATCTATGGCATTTCAGCATGCTACATTACACATTGCCCTGTGTATCCTGCTACTGGTGGGCTCTGGAACCCACATATCCATCATTATGCCATTACCTCCACCACTGGCTATCGTCCACACTACTATACATGTTTTCCATTACACTACACACAGTATGATGGCTTATATCTTGTCAGTCAGTGCTGTTCTGCACAGTTGATGCCTATGGCCCACTACCCACAGGGACAGACTCTAGTGTCCATAGTATTTGTTCAGCTCAACATCATTTCTCTCTCTCTCTCTCTCTCTCTCTCACTCTCTCTCATTCTCTCTCACTCTCTCTCTCTCTCTCCCCACTGTCATAGCAACCCACTACTAAAAACCCTACATCATTTGGGCGTGGTCCCTTTACCTCTCCTGTATGGTGGACATCCTTCCTTTGTGTGGGCAGCAGTGTTAGAGACAGCAGGTAGCAAGACCTCTCAGAAGTGGAATTGCAGTCTCAAGGCAGCTACATATTTGTATCAGGTTCAATAACTACAGACACAGTATGAGTAATGTTGGTATATGCATTGTATAGCACCAGTGTTGCAGGGTTTGTGTGTATATACTAGTTTAATATGGACTGCAGTCTGTCTGCGTACTTCTCATATGTGGGCCTATGTTTTGTCTGTCCACCACACAAGTCTTGTGTCAGATATATCACTGGCAGTGTGTGTGTTGAGTTGTATCAGTAGGCGGCTACATCCATTTGTGTTTATGACATCATATTTTTTGTCTAAGTGTATGTTGCAGACTATCCTGTAGCAACAGCAACATGCTCAGTGTATGACAACACTATTTCACATATGGGCGTGTGTACTGGCCTCTGTCCTCCACATACATACCAGGCTTTGTCCATATGACATGCAGTAAGGGGTTATTATGTGTTGGCCAGTGATAATGTCATGCTGCCATTCTCGCCATCATTCCAGTGCTGTTGGGCACCCACACATATTGTGGGGAAGGGTCCATATATATGTAGGCTTCATCTGTACAACACATGTATGGCCCTTTGCAGTGCAGAGCTCAATGTATGTAACAGTGTTTTATGCTCCTGTAAGTCAGTCTGTTGGGGGGGTTTAAGCACCATTATTAACCTGCGGTGTTACAACATGTGAGGTATAGCTGTAGTAAGCTGGCTTAAAGTATATGACTGTACATTACCATACACTTCACCTTGTGAACATTGCTGGCCTACTGATTACTGCCATACAGCCTGTTCTGTGTGTCAGTGCAATTGTGATGAATTCAGTTATGCATTGTTATGTTGTCGCCTCACAGTTAGACGTTGCCCGTTCGATTCTCAGTTAAAGCGTCTACTGTGTGACGACATGCGTGAATGGGCGTTCCTTCGTTGAAGGTTGTGCGTTAGGCCCGGCAAGCCAGCATGTAAAACTCTACTGCCAATCATTAGCGGACCGGAGTTCCGCTGTGGCGACCCCTAACCGGGAAAAGCCGAAAGACACACACACATTGTTATGTAACAGATACATTCCATTGTGTAAACTGAGGTCTTTTCACCCTAGGGAATGTATGCAGAGTGTAGTTAGAGGCTGCTGGGCTATACATCTGCATTACTTATGGTTGATTGATCGTTATCCTGCGGACCAGTCAGTATTTTTTGTTGTACTACCTGAAGGCCTTGCCCTGGACAGCAACATGTGTTATGCTTTCAGATTACTGTCTTAAATGATCTGTTTGACAGTTGCATTTATCTGCTTGTATGTATTTCAAAGTATAAACTGCAATATGACATGGCATATAAAACTGTAATTGTACACAAATAAAGCTTTAAAACATATGCAAACCTGTGTGTGGTGTTACATCCTTTGACTTCTCTGTTGGTATATGTTTCAAACAACAATTGTCTTGTGTATGGGTGAGTCACACACTGTCCATCTGATGAGGTTTCAACTGTAGGGAAACTGGCTGTTCAGTGTGGCGTGCACCCTCTAATAATGTAACTTCCTAGACATACACCTGTGTGTGTATGTGTAGTTACATATATATATATATATATATATATATATATATATATGTATGTAGATATATATATATATATATATATATATATATATATATATATATATATATATATATATATAGACATATATATGCATCTCCACACCTGTGTCTGTGTATATGTATCTTAGGAATGTTGTATTGCTTCCACATTGTACTTACACTATAAAAGCCAGACTGTAATGTATGATATGTTATCAATACCAGCCTCACATCATACAGGTGGCAAGGCTTACTGTAAACTTCTTGTGGCCATGTCGTGTCAGGTCCTGGTTATTGGATTCACAAAAGTTGGTATTGTAATGCAGGGCAGACCTGTTTGTATGGGGGGGGGTATTTTTATGTGTAACACGTATGTTGATTGAGCACCCTCACCCCCATTAGCAGTGCCTGTGGTCATATATGTCTTTGTTATGTGCCCTGTTATATCTATAGATATATATCTGTATATATATATATATATATATATATATATATATATATATATATATATATATATATATATATATATATATACACACACAAACACACACACACACATATATATATATATATATATATATATATATATATATAGGTCTACCTGAAAACGCGGAAAGTCCACCAACACCGGAAGATCGACAATGGAGATGATCGAAAGTTGAGAATCCCAACACTGAGAACACCGACATGTTAAGTTAAGTGTGTGATAGGGACGGATGTTAGGGTCAGGGTGTGGGTAAGGTAAGTGTGTGATAGTGATGGACGTTCGGGTAGGGTGCGGGTCAGGTAAGTGTGCGATAGTGACGGACTTTAGGTTTAGGGGCAGATTAAGTGAGTTAGGGTTAGGGTGCGGGTAAGGTAAGTGTGCGGTAGTGATGGACCTTAGGGTTAGGGTTTGGGTTAAGGTTAGTGCATAGATAGTTGTGTATGTAAGGTTTAGTGTAGGTTTGTAAGTTTTTTCAGGAAAGGTATTTGTTTTGTTGATTGTTGGGATTGTGGTTTGTCGGGCATGTGAAGTTTAGTGTTTTTGAACTTTCGGTTTCTTTCGGTTTTGTCATGTCGATTATTTCATTGTCGGTGTTTTGGCGTGTCGGTGTTATCAGGTAGACCCATATATATATATATATATATATATATATATATATATATATATATATATATATATATATATATATACCTATATATATATATATATATGGGTCTACTTTCATACACCGAGACGTCTGAATCACCGACACACATCCGACCCCAAACAACCGACAACACACCACGACACCGCAACATACCGAACAACAAAACACCGACACAAAATACGCCAAATACACAAGCACACAACAACACATCCACTAACCTAAACCTAAACCCTAACCCTAACGTCCGACACTATCGCACACTTCACCTACCTGCACCCTAACCCTAACTCACTTACCCACCCCTAACCCAAGCACCGACACCATCGCACACTTCACCTACCTGCACCCTAACCCTAACTCACTTACCCACCCCTAACCCAAGCACCGACACCATCGCACACTTCACCTACCTGCACCCTAACCCTAACTCACTTACCCACCCCTAACCCAAGCACCGACACCATCGCACACTTCACCTACCTGCACCCTAACTCACTTAACCGTCCCAAAACTACAGTCCCTCACCATCACACACTTACCTAACCCGAACCCTACCTCCGACACAAACACACACTCACCTGTCCCACAGCCTAACCCGACATCCCACAATTTCGCACTTACCTGACCGCTCCTAACTCCGTCACTGTCGCACACTCATCATGTAACGATCGCACATTTCCCTTGTCGGTCTTTCCGCTGTCGGCGAATCTCCCTGTCGGTGAACCTACCTGTCGGTCGTTCAGTCTCCTCTTCCCGCGTGTCGGCGAATCGTCGGTTCGGTCTCCCGAAGTAGACCCATATATATATATATATATATATATATATATATATATATATATATATATATATATATATATATATATATATATATATATATATATATATATATGTATTTATATATAGATAGATAGATAAATATAATAGAGAGAGAGGTATATATCTATTTAGTTGTGCATATATGTACACACACATCTACGTGCATTCTCTGTACTGTTGAGTTATTTTGCTGTATGCTATGTTTGTGAAAAGATCAGGGTTATGTATATCTGCCATGGCTTAGTGGTAAATCGCAATGGTTGTGGTATGTAGGTTCTTGGGTTTGAGCCTGGCAGAGGCTGTTTATTTTGTTGCTGAGCAGAACAAGGGCCGTTGGATACAGAGTGATTAAGGCACTTTTAAGCAGTTGTAAGCGGGTTTGCACAGGTTTGCACTGAGCTAAGCACAGCTAACAGCTGGTTACAGTTTCTCATACTCAGTTAGCTTCTAGATTGCTTAACCGGTGTAGGCAGTGCTTACTCCTGCACAAACAGGCTGAAACCGGCTTACTGATGCTTAACAGTGCTTACTCCTGCTTACCCCCATGCTAATTTCTTTAAAAGAAAGGAAAAAGGGGTGATAGGAAAGAGGTGAAAAAGGGGCACAAAGAGGGAAAAACAGTAGGCAAGATAGCTAAGGATGTACAGGAAGGATATAGGGAAGGTGCATAGCTGCCCATTTTTTCTACAGCAACAGCTGTGCATATGCAATGAATTTGAAGGTACATTTGAAAACTTCAACCCCTGGGAGAGGGGTGAGGACAACAATAATATGTTGTGATGCCAATTAGACCAGATTACATGTGTCCAGTGGACATGTGTGCAAAATGGACAGCTATGTATGGGACGTGATTTATTTTTGGGAACAGATTACCTTTTTTTTTAAGGTGAGAGTGTGATGTTGGGGAAGGAGAGTAGGTGTGCTCGGGGAGGATAGGTTGGGTAGGATGACAGACAAGACATACCAGACAGCATACAGGGGTGGTATATGACACATGTGGGGGGTGGCACCTTGGACAGGGAGGGGTGTTTGGAAGTCGCAAGCCCATGAGCCCCCAAATGGAAACAGTGGGACTGAGGTCCCCACCCATGGATAGTCACCACTGCACTTTCACAGCCCCAGAGGTGGCTGTGCTGGGGGCTGTGTAGAAGTGGTAGGCTCACCCTCTAATTGCACCACTCAGCCCTCAAGCTCAAAACTCCACATTGACCTCTCTACGTACCACGGCCCATACCTGATGATGGGTGATAAGTTCCTCTCCACACCCACTCCCGGGGGGGCGAGCCCCATCCCCTGTGGCAGTTCCACTCAAAGGTGGCACAGGATCAATGGAGGAGGAGGTCTGAGGCTGGGCCCCAGACGTGCTGGTGCCCGGTGCCATGGCCATCTGAGGTGGGACAGGTGGGTCCGCTGGGACCGGCCTTCCCATATGAGCTATGTTGTAGCAGGTTTATGAAAGATATGGGTTAGTAACGAGCTATGTTGTAGCAGGTTCATGAAAGATATGGGTTAGTAATACTCAACAGCATTCAGGATTAGTTATAACAGCATGCATAGCTATTCCCATTAACCCAAAACACCAGGTTTAAAATAGTTGTAGAGCAAGCAGAACACATACATATATGGAACAACAGTGGCCATTACAACAGCATGCAGGTTTCATTGATGGCAACAGGCCACCAATATGGGGGTATTTTAACATGGCACATGCATAGAAACAAATGTGAATATTTATAAACCATTAGGACATATGTCCCAACAAAAGTTTGGAGTGTACACATACCAACTGAGGTGTGTCATTGGGTTATTTTTGCACATATGGTAGGGGTGAGAGAGAGTGAGTTCACTTAACAACTAATATATCCTTGTAGTTTTCACATTCTTAGTCACTGCAGTGATCTGTCCCTTACATGTATTATTACACTACCCAATGGCCTTATATTGTACACTGGTATGTTTATAGATTATTATATATGTGACCTATGTCTTACATACAGGCATGACAAGATGCAGGTGTTAATGCAACATATCTTGAGAATTGCTCTCATACACTTTGGGTGAGGTGCTAGAATGACAGGTTTGTTTTCATATGCATTCTCTGACTATGTACATGTCTGACTATCAGTTATATATCATTAACAGCTGCCTACAGTTCTTGGAACATCACACTGATTTTGCAGGGGAACAGGGTACCAGGCTGGTAATGTGGGACATTTATCTGGACATGCTGGACAGATTGGAACAATTGAGGGGTATGAATATGCATACAACTTTCCTTTTGAACTTTCTAGCAAATTCTGTACAGTTGTTGAGTGTAATTATGCATACAGCTTTCTATTTGAACACTGTAACAAAATCTGTAAAGTTGTGGGGTATGATTATGCATACAACTTACTAGCACTCCCGGGATTCAAACCCCTGCTGTGTATGACAAAAAAATTATAGTTAACATCACAGTACAATGTGCTATCAGGGAATTGATATGAAGCTTTCTACTGTTTTCTGTCTAAGTCTCCCTCACTTGTACAATATGACTGACCTCTTGGCACTTCCATCATTGTTATACAGAACTTCATACACATTTTACCTGCATACCACAGTGTGGGTAATACTGCTTAATACAACAGTATTATTTTTAGTATGCAACAGTTCAACAACATATAAAAGAAGAGTAAACAGAAGCACTCCACGGGTTATACGTTTATTCACAGAATATTACACGTTTATTTCTACTGGTACGGCACTTTCTAAGGGTCTTATATTTATTTGTTATGACAGTACATGCAGAATAATTACTAACCTGCCTCGCGACACAGCATTTGCAACTTAGCATCATGGGCTTGCTGGTTAGCTCATCTGTAGCTGTCAGAGAAATACAGTGATATTTAGCCATACCTATCCATAGTATACACAAGCTAGGCAATTATTAACTACTTAGTAGAATGAGTACTTACTCAGTACTGGGGCATTATGCATCTACCATGACTCCTGGATCCACTGTTGCAGTACATCCTCCGTCTGCCTCTTCAGGTCAGCATGGTGGTGCCTGACCTGCTCACCAGTCCGGGCGATACTTGGGGCACTGGTGAGGTCACGGGTGAGACTGTCCCAGGCTTCCGTTTTATACTGCGAGCCCTGGTACTGGCCCTGCAGTAGTCTCTGCTCATGGTGTTTTACCAGGAGCCATACCATGATTTTTTACTCCTGGATGCCCCAGCACTGCGCTCTAAATCGAGTGCTTACACCCACACCAGCTATTCTGCCTGCAGTAGGAAGCTACAACCAGTTATGGGAAGTATTCCCACCTGTGGGGTTTAAATACAGCCAATTTCCAACACCTTTCCGTGATTGGCCAGTTTTGAAAAGGCTAAGCTATGGGTACACCTGCTTACCTAAGGTTGGCAGTGCTTAAAGAGGTATACCACTAGGCAGATTGAATTGGCTGCCCTACACATTGCTTACACTTACTAAGCTGAGCTGTGCAGTGGTTAGCATTGCTTATTAGTTAATTAGCACTATATTTGCCTTTTGGCAATTATTTATTATTCATTACAGGTTATATATGTGTCTGGTATCCATGATTCATTGTGTACATACACTGTATGGGGTCCTGGGGGAGTTCTACACTTTATTACAATAGCACCTCACATCTATGCTTACTACAGTACTCCAGTTCACATATTTATGTTATGTGGCAGGTTATACAACATCACACTGTACATCGATTCAGTTTACGTTTGGTCTGATTTTCCTGTAGTTTGCTGATGCCTCATTTATATGTAGTGCTATTATGGCTTAGTGGTTAACTACTGTGCCTGTAGTGTACAGGGTCCTGAGTTCAAGACTTGCAGAAGCTGTTTAATTTGTTGCTGGGCAGAACACGGGCCATTGGGTACAGAGTGATTAAAGCACTTTGAAGCAGTTGTGCACGGGTTTGTGCAGAGGTAAGCAATGCTAACTTATAGTTACAGTTTCTTACACTCAGTTAGCTTCTACTTTGCTTAATCTGTGTAGGCAATGCTTAACCCCGTGCAAACGGGCTTTAACATGCTTACAAGTGCTTATATATGCTTCCTACTGCTTATTTATGCTTAAACCTGCTTACTAGTGCCTTATTCATTATGACACTGACACTTCACATGTGCATTTCATGCAGTATTCCAGTTCACATTTAAATGTTATTTAGTAGGTTATACAGCAAAACATGACAAAATATGTTCATATACAGATTTCACATGGAAAATGGTATGTGCTGCAGTGGGACTCAAACCGGGATTGCCTGCTCATTAGGCGGATGCTCTGTCCATTATGCAATTGCTGTGCTGCTTCATCTGTGTATATCTTCCTTGTTATCCTCTTCAGCCTTTTAAGCTGCTTTAACCTTAGCTAAGCGATGGGCACACCCACACACCTACGGTTAGCTGTACTAGGATTTAAAAAAAAACAATAAAGGGTTTTCTTCAGTTTATTTATATGTACTGTTGCTGTTGTACACATGAGGGACTGTTGGTGGGAATATTCGGACACCTATGAGCGGCCTCACTCATTTATTTCCACTTTCTGCTGTTCCATATTTCAGGGGCGTGTTTATTCTGAGAGCTCTGCTCTCAGACACGCCCCCTGCACTCGTCCATGCTCCGTGTAGGATTAGGGGCTCAGGCAGCGCGCCTTGCCTTCATTAATATGCATGGCGCACTGCCGTCAGGCTTCTAAATGGCCGATTCCATGCATGATTTAGTCATGCACGATAGGATAGTGAATCCGGGGATCAGTCAAAGACTCAGTGGCTATAGACACACTGACAAAGATTACTGAGCCTGTAATTCTACAAAGAACTGTTCTTGATTTACCAGCTTATCTAATAAAGGATAATGTTTCACACCTAGAATTTTAGGTGTGTATGTTTGTGTGTAAGACTGTAATAATTTTATTTGTTTGTGTGTGTATGTTTGTGTGCGCACACCTTCTGTTTTGTGCCTGTATGTTTGCATGTGCTTTATGTTATATTTATTTTTTTATGTGTCTGTGTGTTTGTGTGTGTGTGTGTGTGTGTGTGTGTGTGTGTGTGTGTGTGTGTGTGTGTGTGTGCTTTACTGTTATTTAGCATAAGAGGCTCTATTTCACTTTGCTACGTAGAAATATTAACCAGACAAGAACTTATTTCAAAAATATGCTTAGAGCACTTGTTGTAATGAGTACCCAAAGGGGGATGATAGGTACATTAATATTTTAAATAAATGAAGCAAGTGTATCTTTCAGTTAATTTTAATGTTTTTACTTTAAGAGCATCCCTTTCAGTTATTATGTAGTAGTTTGTTTTTCTTACATTTCTTGTTACTTTGGTTCTGAGCTAAGACTTATGGGTTTCATATTTAAAATGGTTATGATAAGTCAGTGTTGCAAGTTTGGTCATGTGATACCACTAGCTGTGACCTTGTTAATGTACTTTGCCCTTATTATTTGCTGAAAAGATAAAACAGAAAACTTTATTTGTGCTTGTTCCCTAAGGGAAAGGTTTTGATTTCTAAATGGAATGAGCTACCTTGCTGAGAAGCCCAGAACAATAGTTTACCTTATTTTGCATTAACAGCAATCACTTTCCACGATCTGAGCCACAGGAAACACAAAGCTAGTGCTCTGGGTGACCTTTAGCTTGCTTTTCATTTCACATGGATTAAACCTCAGCTGATGTAGGTTCGACTGTTAATACTCTTATCTGGGTTTAGCCTGAGATGCCCTTGAGGAGCTACATAGCCTTCTGAGATCAGAAACATTAAAAAGGGAATGGAAATTAAGCTGCTTAAATCCTAGAGTACAGCTACGTTATAGACTCCAATGGGGTCAGCATACATTCATAAACAAAAGCCCAGTCTAGTCCACTCTGCTGGCATAGATTTCTGAAATATAGGCTAGTTTTTTTTATATTACTGCTGTTTACATGTACTAACTCACCCAAGGTAAGACAACCTACCTTAAGCGATACCTATATGAAAAGATCGCTCACTTTTTGATAGAAATGGTAACTTTGTGCATCATCATCATCATCACTTCATTGCTTGATTGTAGAAAATAAAAAAGGTAAACTTAAAAGAAAATGTTCCTTATACTGATATTTATAAATATTTGGCTTCTTGGCTTTGGCCTTATAATGCAAGACGTATTTATTTTATCACCTGCAGTCATTGCAGGGTATCACTCACTCACTCACTCACTCACTCACTCACTCACTCACTCACTCACTCACTCACTCACTCACTCACTCACTCACTCACTCACTCACTCACTCACTCACTCACCATGCCTCTAAACTGTCCAGAAGTTCAAAGGATGTCCAGATTTGTGCTTTATATTTTTGGTTTGCTCCTCATAAAATCGGTGGAGTGCTGGTAAATCTTTGAGGATTTCAGTTACTAAATAATGAGACATTTGAGTTTCAGACTTCATATTGAGAAAATACATGCAGATGCAGAAACTGTTATTCTAGCAACTTTCTTAATTTATAAGAAGAATTCTTAAAACTCTTTACTTGATTTTTGCCTTTTGTACCCTTAGGTTGAGAGGCCTGTCACTGACTGATTCTGTACAGAAAACTGAGACATGGTGCAGCCTTATGATTTAGTGCTGACAGCAGGAGACAAGGATTTGTGGCAGGAAACAGATACAGGCCAAATCTTAATCCACACAATGTAGATGGAGCAAATCCACTGGAACAAACAGTTATAACAGAATGCACAGCACACTCCAAATATGCACAGCATGCTGGGAAATCTGGCAATGTATGGAGGAAGTAAAATGTACAGAAGGCTGGAACTATGATAGCAACCACATTGTTGAGCGGAAAAGGATTGTTGGTTAGTATGCTAATATCAGATAACTACAGTAAAATGCATGTTTAAGTTTTGGACAACTCTGACCTACGTGCACAGTGGCTAGTGTATGCTGAGAGCATGAATTCCTTTGATACCCAGCCTGTGAGCAAAAGGACACCTGTTGCTGTAGTCTGCACAATCTCTCTGAGAATGGCAGCTATCCCATAGTTGTTCTCCCTTGTGGCTTGTCACTGCCATGTTAATACATTTAATGCAGCTGCTGGTGCTTTGTGCATAAGGTGTGTGTGTGTGTGTGTGTGTGTGTGTGTGTGTGTGTGTGTACATCTGAATATGTGTATCTTCCCTGTCTGTGATGGCTTTGGCATAGTGGCACAGCTGTCACTCTGATATAGGAGGCCTCCCATTAAACACTCTTATGCAAGTTTCAGAGATTGTTTTGTGCCAAAGCACACTGTCTCGGTTTGCTCCCTCACACACAGGCAGCAATATACAGCTGCATATGTTTAGGGGATGTCACTCTATACAATAGCTGCTGTACTACTGTATATCATGTCATCATCTGCAATACGAGTTTCATTAGAACAAGATCACTCATCCATCTATATACAAAACTGAATAAAATACTTCAAATTTCAACAATTCATCATTATTCCCCCCCACAGGAAGGGAATCAGATAGAGAGTCTCCTAGGCCTGCTAGCTAAAGTGATTTTATCTGGACTAATACTTTGTATTCTGTTTCTTGTTAGTCATGTCTCCCTCTGGGTCACAGTTGGGATACCAGACTACACTTGATCCCAGTGGATTACCTGTGTTTTCTGTATCTGTTTTCTTTATCTGAAGGGTGAGCATTGGGTGCCCACCTGTTAGTGAGTACCCTATACTGTTACCCAGCATAGTCAGCGTGCTGAATCTTGCTCCCACATTTTGGCCTGACATATTAGGCAGGGTGCTACACCTGCTGGCCAGCAGGAGGAGAGTGCTAGGAGAATATAAAAATGCCA
This sequence comes from Protopterus annectens, assembly GCF_019279795.1. Taxonomy (NCBI): domain Eukaryota; kingdom Metazoa; phylum Chordata; order Ceratodontiformes; family Protopteridae; genus Protopterus; species Protopterus annectens. The sequence goes on along the minus strand of NC_056747.1, from coordinate 1,172,581,864 downwards.
CAACCCCCACCCCACTGGATAATGGTTACAATCTCTAGGTCTTATTTCTATTGCCTGGGATCCCTTGATGTTAGTAAGCAGAAGGAAGAAATTACTTGATATATATATATATATATATATATATATATATATATATATATATATATATATATATATATAGATATATATATATATATATATATATGTGTGTGTGTGTGTGTGTGTGTGTGTGTGTGTGTGTGATTGCAGTCTGACCCTACAAATGCTCATGTGAGCAAAAACTTTTTCATGCTGTGAATAACAGGGCAAATGTGCAAGTTGTCTTCAGTGTAGTTTTGCCACTAGCCTTTTCTACAGGAATGTAGTGCTGTGGGATAAGATAATTTGTCCTTACCTCACATCTGACTTGGTATATATAATTAGCAGGTGTGTGTGTGTGTGTGTGTGTGTGTGTGTGTGTGTGTGGGAGATGCAAGCCCCTCCCTTCAATAAAATGTTTTTATTGTTTTTAATCATTTTAGATTCTATCTAAAATGATCAAATGATTGTTCTTTGTTGTTCATTGTGAGTGTTCAATGCTTGATTCGACACTATAGAATGTAGGTATATGTGTCTCATTTAATAGCAAATGCTCAAAGGAGTGTTTAAAAAACATTGCTCTAAAAAGTTTGAAGGCTGAAAAGAAAGAAAAAAAATTGCCACACTCCCTGCTAATTATATATACCAGTTCTGAGATTGCACCACAGTAGGGAAAGGGCAAATTACCAGATCTTACTGTACTGTGATTTCACATGTAGAGATGCTGGCAGACAGAAAAGAGTGAAAAAGAGCTTTTTATATTAGATACATCTATATCTAGCATCTGTCTGTCTATCTATGTGTATACGTATATGTATATACCTTAGGTCCTGGGCAGTTTTCAAACCACTGACCCCCCCAGTAAACATTTTTTGGACCATGCATAAATGTGTGCTCTTTTGGATTCATCTTCCTGATTATTTTAAACTATATTATTCTTTAATACAGCAACATTTGTTAGAGTGTATTTTCAATTTGAACATTTTTTCCAGGATGCAGTGAAACATTTCCTAACAAATAATGAAAAAAATACCTATTTCAAAACATTTCAACCATAAAAGCCCAGTCAGACAACTGTCATTATAATCCACTGATATTCATACTCATCAATTACAGCCACTTTATTGAGTGTATACAGATCACATTTCTCACTGTGATAAAAATGGTCACAGTAAAGCATTCCAATTTGCTTTACACAATATACACTAGTCTTGCAAAGACAGATTAATGACTGTTTAGCTTTATTAACTCAGCAGGGTCAGTAATATTTATCCACAGATATCTCCCAATTATAGCCACATTGTTGACTGCCTCCTTCTGAGATGTCTATGTAAAAAAAAAAAATAACAGTAATAATGAACAAAGTAACATATTTCAAGATTAAGAATTCCAACTTAATTCACACACATTTGCACTTGTTCTGCAAAACCGACTTATTTAAATAGTGTTTAAAAATGAACAGACAATACGAGCATAATGACAGATAACCCCCCCCATGCAACCAGCGGTTACGGAAACTTTGTTGACCATGTACATACCCCTTAATGTTGTGAAGAAATAAATTATTTGTATTTTATTGGTAGGTTTGGATGAGTCACATGAAATTGTATAAAGATCACTAGCATCATACCATAAGATCTGGCCATGTGTAGCACAGTTTAAACAGAAGAGTTTTTGTGATGAAAGCATACGAATATTAACTATATAACAACATATGCTAAGTCAATATGCCAATTTTTGCAGAAGAATCATCTGAATAATTCCACATTAAACAGAGCTATTACTAATGCAGAAGTTACTGCTGGCAAGCAACTTTGCATTTTAGTACTTCATCTACAAATGCAGTACCTGTTGCCCTTGAAGAAAAAATGGCCTATGCTGCATTAACAAATTTGTGTGCTGATGATATTGTCATAACATTTCCTGAACTAAATCAGCTATGCAATATGGAATTGCTGACAAAAGCCTAACACGCGTTGAAAGGTAATTGCTAGGATTGCAGTCCAGGAGACCATTAAGGTGTCTGGCACAAATTTACAGTTGTCTCAAAGCACTGTCTGGTTAAATGACTTGCTCAAGGTCAAACACAGTAGGCAAATGAAGGTGGAGAGATGCAAACCCTGCACCCCTGGCACAAGATGCAGCTTATTAACAACCCAGCACGTTTGTTCTTTGAATTAACTGTCAGTGCGACAATCTTTAGCTAAATTATTTTATTTTTTTATTTTATTTTACATTTGTTGACCGGGCTAGTCTAACTGGATACATGTCCATTTTCAGTAGAGGCCCGGGGAGAAAAGCTCCAAGCATAAGAATAACAATATAACAAAAGCAAATACGTAAAATAGAGGAATAAAGCAACAGTACCATAGTAACATAGGTAAAATGAGAAAAGCACATGGACTACCAAACAGTGACTAAAAAACATTTAGGCAAAAGCTAGACCAGACATAAACAAGCACATGCACTAGACAGCACCAGGGCAATTGCAAAAAGAACAAAGTTCCAAAATCCTATCAAATTACTAAGAATAAAACAAGAGGAGAGAAATAAGTTTTAGGGGCAAGAGGGAGGGCTAGGGTTGAAATAGGAGTGAAATACAGGTTTCAGTCTGGGTTAGCACAAGGACAGAGCCACTTAGTTTTTAGATGTTCTTTTGTTTGGTTTTTGAATAGAGAAGCAGATGCTAGTGTAGATAGTTCAGGAGGGAGCTGATTCCATTTTTTTCCTATAGTGTTTGAGAAAAGAGAGTCACCAGCCTTGTTGTTTGATTTAGTTAAGGAGACAAGTAGTTTATTTGCAGAACGTAGTGTAGCCAGGTTTTATATGGAGAGATCAGATTAGAGAGGATGGGGGTATTGTTTGGGTGGTATAAGATCTTTTGTGTCATAAGTAACTGTTGACAGAGTATATGGTTCTGTAATTCTAACCATCCTAGTTGTTTAAGGTTAAGGCAATGATGTGTTTTAAAGGGAGAGCATGTGATGAATCTAGCAATACTATTATAGCAGGTAGATAGTTTGGAGATGTTGTTTTTTGAAAGGTTGGTATATATAGCAGAGGCATAGAAAAGGGTAGAAATGAGGTGAGTTTGTGCGATAGTTTGCCTGGCTGAGGGTGTAAGGAAGGGTTTGATTCTGTAGAGGGTACCAAGTTTTCTGTTAACAGTCTTTATGGTGGAGTTAATATGGTCATCAAAGTTAAGATGATTGTCAATTGTAACACCTAGTAAGCGGGTGGTAGTATCTGGTGCTATATTAGTAGCATTATTGGAGGTTATAGAGAAGAATGGAGTGGGTGACTTATGAGTTGGTGTAAAGAGTAGTAGTTTTGTTTTCTTTGGATTCAGGAGAAGACGATGTTGCATGAACCAGTTTTCTACTTCTTGGAATACAGTTTGGGTTAGAGATTGGAGTGAGGGTATATTATTGGTAGTACAGATTAAGGTAGAGTCATCTGCATATTGAATGCACGTGGCGTGGGGTATGTTCAAGTGGAGATCGTTAATAAATATGGAAAAAAGAAGTGGACCTAAGATTGAGCCTTGAGGGACTCCAATATTAACAGGAAGTAAGGAAGACAAATTGTTATCCCAGAGTACAGCTTGCTGTCTATTTTGAAGATAACATCTGAACCATTGTAATGTTTGTAGGTCGAGAGAAAGGTGCTTTAGTTTGTCAAGAAGTAGGGTATGATTACCCATATCAAAGGCTTTTGACAGGTCTAAGAATAGTGCAGAGGAAAAGGAGTTATTATTGCGGTTTTTGTTTATAGAGTCAGTGAAGGAGAGAAGAGCAGTAGTAGTACTATGAAATGGTTTAAAGCCATGTTGGCAGTTGGCTAGTAGGTTGTTTTGTAGAAGGTGGTTAAGAATTTGTTTGTGAATACATTTTCCATTATTTTGGCTAATGGGGAGAGTAAGGCAATAGGTCGGTAGTTAGAGAGGTCAATTGAAGTTCCACCTTTGTGTAGAGGGATAATATGAGATATTTTCCATAAGGTAGGGATTTTGCCTTCAGTGATGGTTCTGTTAATCAGGATAGATATGGGGTAGTCAATGGCTTGTGCAGCAATCTGTAGGTATTCAGATGGGAGATGGTCAGCGGATGGGGTACAAGGTTTTAGTTTGGTAAGAAGTTTGTAAATAAGAGATGTTGGAACAGGGTGTAAATGAAAGGTTGGGGAAGAAGTATTAGAGGTATTCAATTGTGAAGCAGGTAAAGGTGGTAGAGAGTTTGCTAGAGATTGAATGGCTTCTGTAAAGTATTTATTAAAGGCATCAGGGATTAGGTTGAAATTATTTTGGTTGAAACCTACAGGGGTGGGAGTAGTAGTGTTTCCTGGCTGAAGAAGTTTATTAATTCCTGACCAGAATTTTTTTGGTGTATGTTGTGAAGTTTGTTGGAGGTTTAGGTAGAAGTCCTTTTTATCCCTAAGGGTATCTCTCTTGGTAGCATTTCTTAATTGTTTGAAGAGAAGGTGATCAGATGGGCATTTGGTAGTTCTCCATTTAGCCCAAATTTTGTTTCTAAGTAGCATTTTCTGCCTAGTTTGCTTAGTTAGCCAAGGGGCAGATTTGGTTCTTATTCTAATGGAGCAGAGTGGAGAATGGTGATTTAGTATTTGAATAAAGTTAGTATTAAAGTAGGTTACAGCCTCATTAAGTTCCAGATATGTTAGTGGTGACCAATTACATGCTTTTAGTTCGTTTATAAAACTGTCAGGATTGAAGTGTTTTTTTGAGCGTGAGGTTATAAGATTAGGAGTATTTGGAATGTGAACCTTTTTTCTGATAATGTAAGTAAGCATATGGTCACTGATATTATCAGGAAGGGTTCCTGGAGTATAGTTGTTCAGATGGCTATTGATAAGGATCCAATCAAGGGTAGATTCTTTACTATTAGGTTTGTGAATTCTAGTAGGAGTAGTTATTAATTGATAGAAGCCAAAAAGATTTAAGTGGTTAGTTGGGGTCAGAGAATTACAGGTGAGCCAGTCAATGTTAAAATCTCCTAGTACAATGGTCTCTTGGGGAAGTTGAGTAGATAGGTAACTAAGTAGGTGTTCAAGAGTACTAGTGTTGTTTCCAGGGGGCAGATATATACAAAATAAGTAGATAGATTTAGAATTGTTTAATTGGAGAGTGACAGATAATGTTTCGGCTTTGGTGTCAAGTAATGGGATAGTGTTAGACAGGGAAATCTGGAGATTGTTTTTATAGATAATAGCAATTCCTCCACCTTTTTTGGTAATGCGGTCATGTCTAAGGATGTTGTAACCTGGAGGGGTAATTTCTTGGTCTAGAGTGGATGGTTTTAGCCATGTTTCTGTAAGACATAAGATGTCAAAAGAGTGTAAATGCAGAATCTTTTACAACCTGATCTTGTAGAGAAGACTGCATCATAGTAACAATGATGACTACATAAGGAATGCTAAAGATTAGATGGCTCTGATCATCTCTCCAAATAATGCAGACTATTCTGAGCTGACAAATGTCAACCCACTCACAATTGCTGGAGGTTGTAAAAAAGGTACTGCAAACATATATTACTAAAATGCAACATGTTTAGACCATATTACACAATCCAGGCCTACCAATGAATCAGTTTGCTCTTTTTTGCAATGCATAGACCAAAACAATTAAAGACAAAATGGATGTTGAATTAGCTTTTGTTCAATGACCCACAAGTTACACTTAAATCAAAAACATTACCACAAAAGTGTTTTTTGGGGCAGGGCTTAAGTGCTTGCAGGATGCTTATATGTATTTTTTGGCATCCCAAATATCTTGTCATCTGACATCACTAAGTACACATCAAAACTACCTAAGTAGCTAATAATGCCATATTGCTGCAGCATATGCTTCCAGCATCAACACAGGCAGATCATGGTCAAATATGTGAGGTAATGGAACAGGCCAACCCTCCTGCTAGCCATACCAGTGTCCTCTTACTTGTCTGTCTGTTTCCAATTATTATAAAGCTGTGTTCTAACCTGTCAGTGTGTGTATTAGTTTGTCTTATTCTTTTATAATTATCACAGTGATTTAGATTTAATTTAAAACCTTTATTTCAAATTTTACAGCAGAAAATGCTGACAATCATGTGCTAAACAAAACAAAACATTCTCACTTTGTAAATAGACCTTAGCATAAGCAACTGTAAACTTTTCTTCCCTTGAAACTCACATTTATTGAAAATCCATCTGGCAACTCAAACTACAAGAAACATGCTGGGATTCAAAGTCAAACAGCAGCTATGTGAATGGTGCAGGAATTTAAAAGACAAATGTGTGATATATTTGCTAACAGCTTGGGACAACCCAATGGATACAAGTGTTCCTTTTGCAAGGGCAGACCAGGAACATGGCCTTGTTTAATGACTTGGTCAGAGTTACCTAGTGCACAAACTAAAGCCAAGGAAATCCAAAGCAGCTCATTAACAGCTCATTCATCTGTACTATCGGGCAAACTGTTGTAGCTCAAGACAGCGAATTTCACACCCTTGTTCCCAAAAAAAGCTAAATTAAAAATACATTCATAGTTAAAATACTTACAATAAACTATAAACCATTCATAGCTAAAATATTTGCATTAAGCTACAAACCAAAACTCAGCTCAACAGCTCAAACAATTTACCACTCAACCCACTGTAACAGTGCATTAGTGCATTGTTTGAATTCAGTATAGCTATTGGGTTGAATATTTACATTAAACTCATAGACGTCATGCTGTTCAGTTTATTCACAGCCAAATAAGAAGCACACTTTTACAGTGAATTAAACAAGGAAACCAAGGATCGTACCCAAAGAACTTGGATCATATGATGATGCACCTGGTTCCTTCCTTTACATGATAACTACACCGGAAGCAGGAACCAAGTATTTACACACACACACACACACACACACACACACACACACACACACACACACACACACACACACACACACGTACACAATCATTAATTACAACCACTTGTATGACTGCATACACTGAGATGATTGTGATCAAATGAATGAACAACACACAAATAATGACGGAAAAGTGTATTTAGGCATGCTTCTGTGAGAACAATACTGTACAACTCATTGCACTCCCAACATGTCTACCCAACCTCTTAGCTCAAGAATCCATAACAGAATTCAAAATCAAGCAGAGATTTTAAATATTTCTCTTATATACTTAGTTGCTAGAATAACAAGTTTTGCATTAGCAAGCATTTTCTGAAGGATACACAGTATGAAAGTTACACGTCTGTCATCATTTAGAGACTGGAATCTACAAAATTTGCTAGAAAGCCACACACTTTGTAAGGAGCAGACTAAAACACTTCTCAACTTCTTTGTTCAGGAATTCTGCTGCTGTTGTTGTTGTGCCTTTCGGCTTTTCCCGGTTAGGGGTCGCCACAGCGGAACTCCGGTCCGCTAATGATTGGCAGTGGATTTTTACGTGCCAAGTTGCCAGCTCTGACGCACAACCTTCAACGAAGGTACGCCCATTCACGCATGTCTCCACACGGAAGACGCTCATGACAACGCTACCACAGCACCACCACCGCAGTATTATTCAGGAATTCTGTACAAATCTAAAAATAATGGGGGGGGGGCAAAGGGTCCAAAGGGGCAACTTTCAAATATTATTTTCTTTTATGTATTTGTTTACTAGATGAAACACTGGTAAACGTGCTCCTTTACAAAGGCAATTCAAGAACACTGTTTGAGTGACTTGCTCAGAGTTGCACTGTAGGCAAATGGAGGTGAAGGAGTCAAACCCTGCACTTTTGACAGATTGTTAATAGGTCAGAGCTTTAAGTACCAGACAACTCTAATTCACTTAAAAAGTTAACACAGGTGTTGCATGGACATGCATCTTCTGTACAATAAGAACTGTGGAACTGTAATGCGTGGCATTACTGACTGACTGTAGTCCTTAGTGATGTACCAGAATTTTTTTTTTTTTTATTTCACTTATTTTTAATTGGGTAAGCCCACTGGACTGGACAAGCTGTCCCTTTTCAAGGGTGACCCATGAGCACTGTGTGGTTAAAAGACTTGCTTAAAGTCACATAGAAGGCTAATGAAGGTGGAAGGAACCCAACCCTGGGTTCTGGGCACAAAAAGCAAATCATTAACAGTTCAGAGATTTAGTTCTCTCTGATAACTAGCAGTCTAGTTAATGTGGGACAGAACATAAAAATGACACAATATCAGAGATGTCCTGTAAAACTGTAGTCAAAAGAAGCAAAGCACTCTAATTCATTTAAAAAATAACGGAGCCGGTTTTGCATCCACATGTATTTTCCAAGCAACAAAAACAATGAAGCTCTAATGACTGGCATTATAATCTGTAATCATGAGTGATTTAGCAAAAAATGACAGTATAGCAGTTAGTGTGGAGAATTAAGTCTCTAAGATCATAAAGAGGTACTCCCTGTAGTCAAAGGTACAGAACGTGATTATTTCTGCTTTTGTTTGCCTAGTGTATGACTTTGAGCAGGTCACTCAACCAGACAGTAACTATAAATTGCCCATTTGCATGCTAGAAAAAAGATGATAGGTGACAAAAAAGTACATTTTTTGCTGGACTCTTCAGTGATTTACCTGATTTTAGGAGAGCTCTTCTCTACCCTCGAGGTGACCAGGTCCTTGAAAACAGAAGTGTTTTTCTCAGTCCTTGTAAAATAACTTGTAAAGTCTTTGCCTCTGGTATTTCAGCGATGAAGTAAAGTGAAGTTCTTGTAGAAATCACTTTTGGATGTGAACCATGTACTGGAACCAATGGAAGATGAGAAGCTCCTGCTGAAACTGTAGACCCTGGGCAGCCACCTGAAATGCTCCAATTATAATTTGCCACTATAATATGTAAAGTAAATATCTCTCTCTCTCTGTATACTGTATATATATATATATATATATATATATATATATATATATATATATATATATGGGTCTACTTTCATTCACTGAAAACTCATGTCACTGAATTTCAATTACCCTCAAAAAATCGCTGAAAGCTCAAATCACTGAAAACTCATTTCACTGAATCACATTTCACTGAATGTAATTACTGTTGGGCAAATAAAATGTATATGCCCTTTTCCCCACTGTAGTGTGATCCTGGGGTTAGTATATATAGTTAGGGGGTGTGTGGGGGGCACAGCACCCACATTGGGGGGGTGTGAGGGTCATAACCCCCCACCTACTTAGCTTTTATATTTAATTTCACTGAAAACTAACAATATAAAACCAAAAGTAGGTGAGGGGGCAATGCCCCCCACATACCCCAATGTGTGGGGCTATGCCTCCCACCCACTAACTATATATACTAACTCCAGGATCACTCTACAGTAGGGAAAAGGGCATATATGTTTTAGTTGCCCAATAGTACTGCCATTCAGTGAAATGTGATTCAGTGAAAGGAGTTTTCAGTGATTTGAGCTTTCAGTGATTTGGTGTGAGTGGTTTGAAATTCAGTGAAATTTGTTTTCAGTGAATGAAAGTAGACCCATATATATATATATATATATATATATATATATATATATATATATATATATATATATATGTATGTATATATATATATATATATATATATATATATATATATATATGTGTGTGTGTGTGTGTGCATTTAGATATAGATCTTTACATATTAAAGGAAAACTCCATTCTATCTGACAGTTTAAATTGATCCTTAGGTTTCTTTCCTTCCTACAATATAGCTCCAGTTTTGTGTAGGTACCAGAAACCTGCTTGCACTTTTTAACTTTCATTTCCTTGCCTTGAAATCAAATGAAGAGAAAGCCCACCCACTTTTCTTTAGCTTAATTTCTCAAATGTTTTGCAGAGAAATTTCTCTCCGCCTGCTCGACATACCGCAGACGCAGATAAATCTGTAGTTTGCCCTGTCAGGTATTGCTGTCAATCTTAGGTGAAAAATGAATCCTCCTAAAGTCAGGAACACAGCAGCTGCTACAAAAAAGGATAAAAAGCTGTGGAACTACTTTCCACTGTTTTTATTGCAAAGAGTAGGAGAACTTAACACTCTCATTTCATATCAAAACAAAACAATTAGATCAGTCAGGGGTTTAAAGGCAGTTGTCACCTCTTCTGACTAATTTGCATAAGCATCACAGTATTGAAATGCTTAGCTTTAAATGTAGGTTATTTATAATAGTTTATATGTTAATGTAACTTAAATGTAGTACCAAAGATTTCTGTGACATTTAGAGAAAAGTCAAAAAATATTTTTCTTGTAAAGTATCAACACATTTACCATTTTCAAGACCCCCCCACCACAAACACAGGACTGAATTGCAGAAAGAGAGACAGGTGGCAACCCTATCAATAAGATGCGCTAAGACTGCTCATAAGAAGGTCTTTTATGTATTTTTGTGACATCCTTCTAGAGGGGATCCATACACACATGGTAAGGGATTCTGACTGACTTTGAGTCAGTCCTTATGGTGGTAGAGTGCATGAACATTTTCTAGTCCACAAAGGAAATGTGACCATTGATGGCAACCATAATATACAGCTGAATTTACTTTAACATACATTAACTATGTGTCCTTGCATTAAGAAATGGAAATCAGAAGTACTTAAAAGCACATCTTGTGTGTATGTGTATATATGGATCTCCTTCAGATGATGGAAGTTTCAAAACTTCGAACATCATATGGCTGAGGAACAGATTATCGAAGGTTTAAAACTTCTAACATTCTGAATGGATATTGCTGTACAGCGCGGAATAGGAAATTTACCATTTTTGTAGTGCAATCTTGGAGTTGGTTTATGTAAGTAGCATGGTGTGTGGAGGGTGCAGGGGAGCTTGCCCCCTGCAGAAAAGTAAAAGAAAAGTTTTTTTTTTACTTGGATATTCGAAGTTTCAAAATCTTGATCATCTGGTCCTCGGCCATAAGATGTTCAAAGTTTTGAAACTTCGATCATGTGAAGTAGACCAGTGTGTGTGTGTATGTATGTATATATGGGTCTACTTCAATAGACGAAAATATCACATACCTGAAATTCATATCACCAAGATGAAAAGTCCAGCAGCACCAGAACACCGATGACCCGGAACACTGACTTACCACTCCAGGTGACTAAATGCTTGGCCATCCTTTTGAACTTGCCCATTACCCCTGCGGTAGTGCAATCTCGGAGTTGGTATACTTAGTTGGGGGGCTGCACAGCCCCCCACATAGGTGGGTTTGTGGGTTTGCTTTCCTTCGGTTTACATTTTTTTTTCTCTGCAAATCACATATTCTAAATATGTGGCTTATTTAAGACAAAGCTTACTTTTTACAACATTAACAGTAAATTCTGACTGTCTTAAGATTCTATGACAGTTTTCTTTGTGTGTTAATGTCACCCTGAGTTTTCTGAATAATGCAGCTGAGTACTGGGTTATAAGGTTTCAGATCTTTATCTGTAAGCATTTGAAAAGAAGTATGATCTCCATGAAATACAAAAGATAGTACACTATAATGAAAAGGGCCTTCATGGATTAAGAATGCTGTTTTCTTTGGCTTCAGGGGTAACCCTAAGTCAACTCTATGGTGGTTAGAAACATTGGTAAAGTGTCAAACATTGCTATCTCATTCGGTTTCTGGAAGTCATTACGAAACCTTATGGAACCATTTGGCTTAGGGAACAAGACAATTGGACTATTCCCTTAACTTTAGAAGCCCTCAATAACTCAAAGTTTAAGCATATTTCTCATTTCTTTGCTTATTACTTTGTTTAAGACTGGTATTTTGAGTGGTTCCTGGTTTACCTTCTTCCTTTGTGCTGTCTTAACGGGATCTTTAATTAGATGTGTTTTTCCAGGTAGCTCTGAAAAAATATTTCTCACTAAGAATTCTTTCGCTACTTGTTTTTTTTTTTTTGGCCTTAGACAAAGTTTTGTCTATTTGCTCAGCCGGGACAGAATTCCCTGGTACCAAACTATCAGTATCTGTGTCAGCTCCCAAACTTACTACAGAAGTTTTATCTTCCCTCCAAAGTTTTAACACATTTATATGACATCAGTGCTCTGGTCTTCTTCCACTCAGTTTTATTCTGTAATTCATTTTGTTCATTTTGTCTAACAGCTCAAATGGTCCTTACCATTCAGCTAAGAATTTGTTTTCACCAAAAAGGACTAAAACTAATGCTTTGCCCTCAGCTTTAAATTCTGTCCCACACTCTTGTCATATGCCATCTGTTGGGATTCTTGCAACATTTGCCCATATTTCTTAACGATTTGTGTAAAAATTTTTAACCTATCTTGAAAGTTTTTGAAGCGTACCTTTACATTTTTAAAGGGGGTGGCCCTCTTTCTCATAAATCTTTGATGTTGTTTCCAGCAAACCTCAAGGATGTCTTCAATACAGTGACTTAAATGTTTAGGTGGATAGATGATTACTATGCTAACAGTCCAAGGTGGCCTTTAAAGCACAGCTATGCTTTCCCAATTGTAAAAGACAGGATAAGTTACCCAGGCATGTAGTTGGGTTGAGGTGGGTGGGCATTTATAAGCTGCCTCTATCCAATAGGGACATAGATGCCTATCAGAGGTACATTTTTGATTCCCTGCCCATTGGTCCAGGTTACATTTGAATATGGTCAGGGATGAACTCTGCTTCACATGGATAAGAAGCCTGTTCAAGAGTAGGGGTGGCCTCTAAGAGATGCACCTGTGCTTCCAGCATGTTGTATTTATGTTGCAAATGAGGTTTAGGTCCTTTAATCAAGGGTTTCTAATGCTGTTACACTTGTGGATGTGCAGTTAGTCCGACAGTACTTGATCAGATGATGCCATGTAAGCCAAGCACAGATCACCTCTCAGTAGTCTGTAGGTGACTGAGTATAAAGGTCAGGTTTTGAGGTGGTTTGCATATTCCATGTGGGTTACGCCTTCTCTTCTGTATGTGAGGAAACTCTGTAGGCATTCTAGTTGTTGCATATGCCTGGTAAAGTACATACCAAAGGGAACATAGTACTCAATGATTGGGCTAATGAGGGCTGAGTACAGCAGGAAAATGACATCCTTAGACCTAGATACCATACCCTTCCTTATAAGTTGTGTAATATAGAAAGATTTACTTAGAACAACATACACATAATGGTCAAAGGCCAGGTCACTGCCCACATATGTTCCTAAGTCCCTTACCATTGCAAGTACTCTTAGGGGTGTACTGATTATATGGTAATTCCCAGGGGTGACTAACTGACTTCTCAAAGTATACATTTGTTAACCAGGAAAATTTGACTGGGTCAGGAACTCATTTTCAGCGGATACTCAGTTTTAGACCATGGCATCAATTATTTGTGTGTGACTGACCCTGTTGGAGTATATTAGTGTCTTTGGGGAATTGTGTGACTGCATTCATCTTGCAGTCATCCTGAGGCTTGGTCAACCAGATGCCTTTGATGTTAGCTTTCTCTTCCAAAAAGTAGATGACAGAAGTAGAGGCTCCAGCACTGAATCCTGAGGGCCTTCTCTAATGAATAACCTTTTTGTGGAGGTAGAGTCGTCTATCCTGCCTACTTACTGACATCTGAGGTACCTTTCTTACAGCAAAAATGAGATAGGGAAGAAACTGATTCCAGTTTTTACCATCTTGTTCTATGGCCTTATTTAACATAGACATCAGAGTTTTATTATAATGCTGCACCAAGACCTCAGTTGGAGAATGATACACTGACATTCCTAACTCTTTTACTTTAAAAATTTAAAGCAATAGCAAATCTGATGTTTTAAACAGGAAATAATGAGGTTCCTTGGTCTGTGACTATTTCTTTGGGAATCCCTGTCCTGGAGAAAAATGACAACAGGACACTGACTTTTTGACTTAGGTTCAAGTTTTCACAGTGGTACTACTTCTGGAAATTTGTAGCATAGTCATTAATCTCATAAATGTACTGGTAGGCATTATTAGATTTGCAAATAGACATACAAGATCTCATGACTTCACCCCTTACATTGGACCTCAGTAAGAGACAAAGTAATAAGTGGAATTCTTTTACTTTTTTAAGTTTACAATTTTGTAAGACACATAACTATTTTCCTAAGAGAGACTTGCTTTAACATATAAGCAGTTGTAAACAGCATTGTGTTGACCAAGAAAATTATCATTTTTCCTGACAACAACTGCAGAAGCTTTGTTATTGATGATCTTCCTTCAGCTTTTAAGTGAGATCCTTAAGAGTTTGTTCAGTTCTATTTTCTATGGGAAAGTGACTCCAGATTGATGGTCTAACTTAGAGAATGCTCTCTCTCCCTTATGGATGTGCAAAAATGTGACCTAAGCAACAAGATGCCATTGTCCTGTCTCTTCTTTGTAATACATAGAGTTGATGTCAGTGATGAACATTACCCCAGATTTATAATTTCATACAAAACAGTGTTTAGTAACATTTCTGGTCCTCTGTGTATGGGGAGCCATTTGAAACCTTTTATCAGAACACAGTGATGGGTCTTCCTACCGGTTAGTACAAAATTAGATATCTTGTTCTCCATGACTTATACCTTTTGTGTATAAATACTGTATTTTTTTGTGAAGGAGAGGGCATATTCAGTCTTTGGTATGTGAATATTAATTAGTGAGTGAATGTCAAGCAATGGGAAAAGCAGATAAGAGATTTGCTTATCACATTGTCTGTATGCTGTATAAAGGAGAGAGATGAATCTAATAAAATGCCAAGTTATTTTTCTGTGTTACATAAGGAACTAGAATATTGAAATTGTCCCTGTCCATGAAGGCATCCATTTTTTAATTTTCTATGGGGGTACAGAGTACCATTATACTTGACATGTTTACAATTAATTATGAGTATGTTAGATGTAGTCAGTCATGCACTTTGAGTAGATTAGCTTGAAATGCTTGCTGAAGTTCAGGTACATTTTTTTGCAGGTTAGCAGTACGAGATCATCTGCATACACATCAGCATTGAGATGACGTAAGTCATGGGTAATGTCATTTATGAAGACAGAAGTTAGAAATGATCGTAAAACTGATACTTGGGGTACACCTAGATTGATTGCTCCTGTATCTGAAAGGATATTCTTGTTGTAGGCTTGAAAAGTTCTAATTTCTAGTTAGCTTTTAAACCACTGCATAGTCTCTGAGCCAAAGTTAAGTTTATTAGTTTATTAATGTGCAGTGTGTGGTTAATAGTCTTGAATGTTCTTGACATATTCAGGAAAAGTCCAAAGGTCAGAAGCCCATTATTTATGTATTGTAAATGGTGTTTGTGTCTGTATAGAGTGCTGTCATTCTATTAAAGGCTTTGCAAAAATTCATACAACTGGTCATTTAAAAGAATTTTTCAAAGGTTTTAGTTAATGGAAATAGATTGAATATTGGTCTATGGGAGACCAGCAGCTTCAAGGAGATGAGTTAAAGTATTTGGGAGTTTTGTTCCTTAGTGAGTGTTAAGAGGATCACAAGTTCCACCAGCTGATGGATGGTGGGGTGGTAATACTGCTGGTGTTGTACTGGAGTGTGGGGGTGAAGTGTGGTTGGTTTTGTTCTTTTTTTCTTTGCATCTCTTATTTTCTACTTCTGCAGAGGGTATTACTTATATGTTGCATTAACATAAATGGATCACATAGATTTTCAGAATTGTGCAGAATTATGACTATTATTGAGGTCAGTCATGTTTTTTAAATAGAAGAATTACATTTATGTGATGCTGATTATGCCTTCATGGCAATACAATATTGCTGGGTAAAATCTTTGTCTAATAATTATGGTACCTGAAGGTCAGTAAGTGTGCCTGTCTTGATAAAATAAATATGCCCTTTTGATATAAAAGACCTATATATAGATATTAGGGTGGAGTTTTGTTAATTCATTTTTCAAATGAGTAAGTTATGAATCACCATTGGATCTGTTTATGCTCCATTTAACATCTATAAGTTCTTTTGAAAAATATTTCTGGTGACTGTAATGCTATACTTAATGTAAATTGTGAACAATCTCTTAATCCTAATAAGAATTCATATCAAGAAAAACATGGGTCCTTACTTAATAGTTTCTTAACTAAAGTGAATTTGGTAGATAAGTGGAGAATCAAAATTTCTTATTGCAAAAAATATATACTTGGAGAATTCTGATAAACTAAGTTCTAGCACTGATATGTTTTTTCTGTCTACGGATTCATTTAATATGTCACATTTTTTCAGTCTGAATATTTTCCATGGCCAAATCATTGTTTGGTTAAACTATTAATACAACATAGTATATCCATAATGCGTATTTATGAGAAGTATTTATCCAGTATGGTCTAATTTGCATAGTTTTTATCAAAACATTAGGATAAAACTTAAAATTACTGGAAGAAATTTTGAATGTTTTAACTTCCTTAAAATGGAAATGGGATGCCCTTAAAGCGACTATATTTAAAATGTGACTGTTTATGTTATTTATTAAGATAATTATAAAAAATAGGATTTTTGCTTCTTTTGACTTTTTAAACAAATATTCAGAAATAAATTATGAGAAATATCTATATTGATGGAAACACAAGATATAGACCCAGCCTGACCTCCAAAAAGAATTAGATCAAGTTTTAGGTTAAGTTAAAAAAAAACAATACTTTCAGCAAGTTAAAATAAGAAAACTCTTAGATTTTTAATATTGAGGGAGATCTTCAAAGAACACAGTTTTACATTTACAAATCCAACATGTGATTTTGAACAAATTAGTAATACTATGAAAAAATATTTTTGAGGAAACATTTAACTAAAATTACATTAAACACACTCAGATTATACAACATTGGTTATACAGAACATTGCTTGTGAGAGTTTAGATTACAACCCCCAAAATTATGTTAATTGATATAAAGGAAGCAATTCATTCTTTAAAAAAGAAATAACATTTCTGGCCTTGATGGATTTGTCACTGAATTTTATCAGACTTCTGCAGAAGAGCTATCACCATATATATTACAATCATTCCAATTTATGAATATTCTCAAATGGAAGATGCCTTCTTCTATGAATTTAGTTGACATTTTTTGATAAGAGAAGGAGGTATAGAGGGATTAAAACCTGAACATTGTAGACTCATATTGACTTTTAAAGCTGATTACAAAAGTTTAGCAATAATCACAAAAAAAAAAGATTTTTTTTTTGATTTGACAGTTTTTTTAAGTTTTTGTCCCCGCAGAACATCCAGAGATTGCAATGAATATCTCCAAAGCATTAATCCTTAGTTATTCACTCAAGACTAAATTTAACGGTAATATAACTTTTATTAAAATAGACACATCCAAGGCATTTGATTAGTATAATAGAAATTACATATGGCAAGTATTAAAATATTATGCAGCACCTATATCAATTGTAAAGATAATTCCAAACCTGCATGCTACATCAACAATGTATATTAAAATAAACAATCAAATTTCATCTTCCTTTTCATCATCTAGAATTAGACACAGTTGTCACCTTTATGCACCTTTATTCATTCTAGCCATCAGTTCACTGTTATTTAAATGACATCAATCATTTCTGGAGATATACTTGAATAAACATAAAACCTGTGTACAAATAAAATAACTTAATATCTTGACAAGATGAAGGGTTAATATTATTAAAATGTCCGCTTTACCTGTTGATTCTTTTTATCCTACAAAACCTATTAACCTCTCCAATGAACAAGTGTTTTTTCCAAGTTAAGCAGGTGATAACTAAATTATTATAGCACGGAGGTACTCCCCAAATTCCCTGGCAGGTTTCTGTATCACATCTTTCTCAAGAGTATCTAACTTTACTAGATATAAAAAACATATAATTGCATGCTCCTTCATTAATTTTAATTTTCAGTATAGTAAAAATGTCATTTATAAGCAAATAAGGGGAGTGTGATCCAATCAACTTGCCAGATTCCTCACCCTTTAGTTATAAAATAACAAGATTTTAAGCCAATATCTTATTGCCTCCTTTATCTGCATAGATAAATATTTGGCTGTCAGTCTGCAGACTATTACAAGCATAGAGAATAACTAGAAGTCAGAATTGAACATTTTACCTTGTATCTGTGAGGTAAAGACCTTAACTATTATGCCAACCCCTCCTCCCGAATTGTTGTCTTGCTTTTGGATGACAATGACAGGACTCAAACCTACATTCTTCTGATCTAAAGTCAGACACCTTATCCATTAGTCTACATAGCCAATCTAATTATCTACATCAAATAATATTTTTGCTTAAAAAATTAAGAGTCATTTGGAAAACCATATGATTTTCATTGTTAGCTCATGTTCATAGCATTCATATTGAATAACTCTCTTACAAAGAATGGCTATATTGATAAGTTATACAAAACATTCAGAAATCTATTTTATGATGAACTAGGAGAGAATGAGAAATAAAATTTATGGGAAAGTAAAAAGCAAATTTCTATTCAATACCAAATCCAGTTAAAGTTAATTTCTACCTTATTTTTTTACCAGGAAAGGTTAAATAGGGAAAATATTAGATATATACTTTTCCAATTAAGTTCAGATTACAAATTTGGGAAAAAAAACAATTGTTCATAAATTAATTGCAAATTATTCCATCCAATGTAATTTTCTGTGGAATTAATTTTACTCCCAGAAGATTGTGTTTGATGCATTTATTGGATAATTTGAAATGTTGGCATTGTGAGAATGAGCTAGCTGATTTATATCATTGTTGGTAGCTATGTCCCCAAATATATAAATACTGGCAAGGTCTACATGAATTCACTCAAAAGTTAATATATACACAAAGTGTCTATTCACCTTCACTGAGTTAGCTTGATATGTATACTGTATAGTCATTGCATATTACAATTAAAGT
Organism: Protopterus annectens; assembly: GCF_019279795.1. NCBI lineage: Eukaryota > Metazoa > Chordata > Ceratodontiformes > Protopteridae > Protopterus > Protopterus annectens. The sequence goes on along the minus strand of NC_056747.1, from coordinate 1,172,562,987 downwards.
AAAACAAATTACTAAAAGATTGACTCTTTAAAATTGGAAAGTTTCACCTATACCTGAAGTTTCTTTTCAAAAGTGGTGGTCTTTATAATTTGAATGTTTTTATTGCCACTGGAATGATTAACCTTTTTTCTCTTTTCTTTCTTTTCCCTTTGTTTTTCTTTCCTACTTATTTTTTATTATTTTTCTGTTTTGCTTTTAATTTTTGATAATTATTTGCTTATCAGTAATCATAGTTTTGATATATTTGATACTTCTTGAAGCCATCCTGCATAGTTCAAGTTTTTCACTTCTATATTTTTTCTAGAAAGGAATCATTGTAACTTTTCAACATTTTGCCAGGTGGCTTGTTTGAAGGCTACAGAAGCTGCATTCTATTTAATAAAAGGTCGGATCAGTGAGGTATAAAGTGATGTGTTGATCTCCCTGGAGTATTTAGACATGCTCCATAGAATTTGATTGGGTACAGTACATGCTTTCTTGACATTGCAGATATAAACAGGTCAAAGTTTGAATTGTTTTTCTCATTATCCATATATCTTTAATGATGGTGACATTTTTATGATTTAGCCATTTCTTGAGAAATCATAATTTATGTAATTTTTGCCAAGTCTGATGATGCTACATTGGCAGGCATTAAAGGCAATGTCATGCTATTATACCAGATGTGTAGTTTCGTCAACTATTTTGGTTTTCTGTAGCCTGTTTGCAATTTTTTATTATCTGAGAAGAATAGTACAAATTAATTGGCTCCAGTAATGCACTTTGTGGGACACCACTGGCAATTCATATTAAAACATTTAGGTAAGCCCACACATTTATTTGTTGTGTCCTGTTTTATAAATATATTTTTCTTATTGAATTTTATATTTTTCTTATTGAATTATGCCATACCTCTTAACTTCTTTGTTCAAGAATTCTAGATAAAGACAAAATACTGGTGGAACAGAGGCCTAAAATCAGGGATATATTTTTTAAAATGTTACTCTAATTCATTAAGAAAATAATGGTTTTGCCTCAATGTGCATTTTCTGAATGATAAGAAGTTTGAAGCTCTAATGTTTGCTCTGCTTAGTGACTGTAATCCTCAGTGATTTATTAGAAATTCAAACATCTTATGAGGGACAGGGCAAAAATATAAGAAAAATGAGGTACATTCTCCAGAGGTATGTATTATATATGAGGTCACAATTGAAGTTATCAATTTGACAATTGCATTGACTACCTTAGCCAGATCAAAATCAGCACTTTCATTAAGTGCTCCTGGTACATCTTCAAAGAAAGTCAGGTGATTCCTCTAGTAATATCACCCCTTAATGAACCCATGCTTTCATATGTACCATACAAGAAATGGTATGTTATAACTTCCTCTGTGATGTAATACTGTATTCTTGTCAGGCTGATGGGTCTAAGACTGTTTGGGTCTGATGTTAGCCCCCTCCTTTGTGAAATGGTCTCATAATAACTTATTGTCACAGGTCATGGGAGTAACCTGATTGAGAGGGGTTTAGTCAGTTTTTCTAAATCACTTGGTATGTAACCTTGCTCTGGGGAGTCTGTTTTTAATTTGACCTTTTACAACAGTTTACATGCCTGAAGTTATATAAAGATCATCCCCTATCTCTATAGTGCTCTGAAGCATTTTTTTGTTTATTGGAATTGA
>NC_056747.1:1172123271-1172160771 GCF_019279795.1 Protopterus annectens | reverse complement strand
ACTCCACAAAGGCGGTGCCTCTACGGACCCTGGTAATTACCACCCCATAAGCTTAACAAGTCTAGTCTGCAAAGCTATGGAGAGGATCATAATGGAGCTCATAAACAAAGATATAGGGGACTTGCAGACATTGGACCCGACCCAGTTTGGCTTCGTCAAGGGCAGATCATGCCTTTTGAACTTGGTCGACTTCTTCGAAACAGTCACCAAGGCCATTGATGAGGGAAAGGCAGTCCATACAGCCTACCTTGACCTTGCAAAGGCTTTCGACACAATACCCCACTCGGGGATTGTAGAAAAACTTACCAGCTTAAATGTAAACCCATATGTCACAAGATGGGTTGCAAACTGGCTTAAGGACAGAACCCACAGGGTTAGAGTTGCTGGCGCTATGTCAGACTCCAAGCCGGTCACTAGTGGTGTCCCACAGGGCTCGGTCCTTGGCCCCCTATTGTTCGGCATCTACTTCTCAGAAGTACAGGCCAACATGGGAGGACTTTGGCTGACAAAGTTTGCAGACGACTGCAAACTGGGCGCCATAGTGGAAAGTGCATCGGACACGGATATCCTTCAGAAGGGACTCACGGAAACAGATAGCTGGTGCCAGAGCCATGGCCTGAAGTTAAACGCCAAAAAATGTATAGTCATACCCTTCGGGAAAAACAAGGTAACCCCAAGCTACCATATAGGTGGCAATCCACTAAGCACAGAAGGAGGTTGTCAGGGACCTGGGGACCCAGGTTGACAGTGGCCTTTCTTTTGACACTCACATTGCTAAAGTGGTTAGAAAGACCTTCTACATTGCCCACCTGATCATGAAGGGATTCACATCCAGATCTAGTGAGGTCATTGTTCCCCTGTATTCTTCACTTATCAGACCAATGATCGAGTACAATGCCCCATTCGGGATGTATCTCACCTGACATCTGCAGCAATTGGAGAGACCCCAAAAGTTCCTCACCAAAAGGATAAAGGGACTCCAAAATCTGTCATATGCTGCCAGATTGAAGAAACTCCAGCTCTATTCAGTCGCATACCGTCTGCTCAGAGGTGACATGTGCCTGACATACAAGGCCACGTCCAACCCAGAATTAATGGACATGCTCCACCTCAAAAAATCCAAATCCACCAAAACCACTAGAGCAAGCGACTTAAACCTTAGCACGGATATAAATAGGATGTGCTGGTGGGATAGATTTATCACTCAGAGACTCCCTATGCTGTGGAATAAAATCCAGGTCCATGTGAGGCAGAGCACCTCGCTGGCTCTGTTCAAGAGAAATCTTGACCTGTGGATGGGGGATCGTAGGTTTACCCCGGGAATCATCTCTGTGTCACTGCTGGACAGAGGCACAACAAACTAATGGGCACAGTATTTTTTCATATAAGGGGTGGCGTAAGCCACAAAACTTTGGGCTAGGGTTATAAATGCCTTAGGGCAGATAGCCTAGTATAAACCTATGAACCTATGAACCTATGTATGTGTGTGTGTGTGTGTGTGTGTGTGTGTGTGTGTGTGTGTATGTATATATATATATATATATATATGTGTGTGTGTGTGTGTGTGTGTGTGTGTGTGTGTGTGTGTGTGCATGTTCACTTTGTGAGATTTTGTGAAAACAAGGTCCACCATGTGAAGGTACTCACCAAGATTTGAGGGGAATTCAATTCCAGCAATACTACTCTCCTTTTCTTGCTGATTTTATCATCTCTCCATTTGGACCCCTACAATATCTCCTTTCAGATATTTTTGCAGTGTTGCATTTTGTATTTAACAACAGATATGGGAGATCTGTACTTGGTTGGTAAGTTATCCAGTACAATTTCTTTCATATCTGGAATGGTCATGATGCACTGATGCCTACAGCGCTTAGTCTGCAGATAACTACAGATATCTCTGTTATTCGCAAAGTTTCTAGAAACATCATATTTCTTTTAATAATGATGTATGTGTAAATGCTGAATAATGTATACTTAGTTGCCTATACAGATTAAATTACACAATATTATCTTATAATCCATTATTTTTTAATTGACTGTCCTACCTAAATTACATGTCTGTGTATTAAATCTCACAGATGAACAGTAATTCCTTAAATGTTTACTTATGTGTTTCAAGTACAATCAAATGGTTTACTGCAAACTATGACAGCTGCAATTCAAGTGTGACAGTTGTGTGTTACTGCTGTGAGCAATGTGTTGATGTGTTCTCACGACTGCATACTTTTGTTGTTCAAACGCACAGCACATAGCAGCACTTGTATTTTTTTGTCATGTAATATATGAACACAACTTCACATTGTATTGCGTGCAATTCTTCCCTGCATATTCACATAGGTGTGTTGTTTAACTTCCATCAATACTTGCAATCAGAGCTTAGATGGATTAGCTAGGCAGGTAGGGTTCAGGTTAGGCCAACACAGATGACAATTGTAGTAATGTGTACATACATTTAAGTTCAATATTGTCTTAGGAGTCATCAATAGTATTTTTTGGATAACACGAGTTTCTGTAGTTTTTGTTGACATAACCTAAATGACAGGCATCTGAGTTTAACTGTCCTTAAAATTTACTTGGAATTTTGTTACATATAAGTTGCCTGTATTGTTGCTGCTGTTTGAACAGCATTTTATTCCACTGAATGTTATGTTGAGCATAGCCTGCCTATTCTATTATTGAATGGGTGCCTGCTGTCTCGACTTTCTTAATGCTGCTGGAAAGCACTTATTGGCATGCACTTGAGTACCACACCTCTTGCAGTGCTGTATAACTGCACTGTGATGGCTTGTTAAACACAAAGTTACATATTATTTACAGTCATTGCGGTGCCAAAAGGCAATCATGCTTTTCTAGTATTCCTAAAATGTTACATAGTATAATCATGATCATCATTGTGTTGTTTTAACTCTGCAGGTGCATATATACGCATACTACAAATTAAGCAGTGACAGTAATACATTTTTTGTGAGATAGTTATGTGTTTGAAGAGCTACTGAGGGTCTATGGCTGTAAGTGTAACAAACTGATTACTACAATGTACTGACTGGTTTATTGCAGTGTTTTATTTATTTTTTGGTTTGCTGTTCAATTGAAGAGCTAGATAGGGGGATGTAACTGTAATAACTGGTTGGCTGCAATATTGCCATCCAGTTATTACAATGAACTTTTTTGTTTGTTTGGTTGGTTCTTCAGTGGAAGAGTTAGCCAGGGAGTGTGGATGTAACTGTTTTTTTTAAATTGAAGAGCTAGCTGAGTGGGGCTTGGATGCAGTTGTGCAACTGTAATAATCCGATCATTACGATGTGGTGATTGGCTTATTATAGGGAAGTGCTTTTATTTGTTTTGTTTTTTGCTCCTCAGCTGAAGAGGTACCTGGGGTGAGGATTTGGGTTGTGGTACTGGCACAGGGCTCTGACTGAGCCAGCTATGACTCTGGATTGAATCCATGCCTTTTATCGCATATGGTGTTGCAGTTGCATATGGTCATACAGTATTGTAATATCACATACATAATAGTTACCATATGCAGATTGTGTAAGTTTGTATGACGTTATCTAATCCTCGATTTTCAGTGAATAATTACTATATATGTATAATGTGTTGAACTTTCAAAAGGTGTGCAACCTATGGAGGTTCACCAATCATAAACCATAGACAATGGCATGCCAGGCCACTGCCAAGCAACTCTAACCCTAAGGATGCTGACCATGATGGGGATGATGATGACTATGACAGACCAGGACCTGTACATGCTGTTGCTCCTGCTGCTCATCATAGAAGATGTCCACCACCATCCCAGAGAGATGATTTTCAGGAACAAATCTGGGACTTAGTGACAGACGTCTTCCAGATGCAGATGAGGCACTTGATGGGCAACTTCTTTCATAATGTATCAAGACTCCTTCCAAGAGAGTGCTAGAGAATTCTTTTGTGATATTCGACCCCGTTAGGGTGATCCCTCAGAACCATTAGTATTGTCTGTGTCATCCACTTTTGTAATGTTGCCCACTGTGGTGTTTTCTATATCCAACTATTTAAGGTATTGATACAATTGTTCAGGCATTGCATATTGCTGTCATGCTTTTCTTACATATGTCATAATGTACACTGCACATATGTCATATGTGACTTTATTTTGCTGCTGCAATATGATACATATTACGGAATTACACGTGCAGTAACCACTGTTATTTACATGATCATGCTGTCATTACTGCATGCATTGCTCCATAAGGGCAGGAGTGCTACTCAAATTTATATGTACATGCATTCCTGTGCATACAGTGTAGCATAATATTGTTATGCCCATTACACTCTGTCCCTGTATGTATGACCCACGGTGGTGGTGCTGCAGGAGCGTTGTCGCCTCATAGTAAGACGCTGTCTGGTTCGATTTTCAGCTAGACCGTCTTCTGAGTGGAGACATGCGTGAATGGGTGTACCTTCGTTGAAGGTTGTGCTTCAGGCCTGGCAAGCCGGTACGTAAAAAAATCAACTGCCAATCATTAGCAGACTGGAGTTCCACTGTGGTGACCCCTAACCGGGAAAAGCCGAAAGACACAAAACACTCTGTCTCTGTATGTGACAGATTTGACTGTTGCAGTTATCATGATGCAAGTGAGACAAGATTATTCTGCTTGTGATGTACCAGTATATACGCAGGTGGGATGACAGCAACTCACATACATTATTCCTGTAGTTCTCACATAACACAGTGAGCAGGATCTGGTGTGTCCATTTGCATGTTATCCATGTGTATGCATTGTATTCATTTCTGCATTGCTTGTTGTTATCTTATGTCAGTCCAACAACATGACAGGCTCTTTCTTATGTGATTTATGTAACAGTGTGTCATGCTGTTATACTAGCACAATGTCTTTATGTATGACATGTACTGGCAAATATTGTGCCATGTTGTATGTTGTTACTGTGACTTGTATATATGAGCATGTATCCTTCACATACTGCATAGACATTCACTGGTCCTTTTGTGAATATACGAAGGTGATGCTTTCCTTAGCATCATTCATGACCCCCTTGTTTTTCCATATCTTGCATTTGTCAATAGCCAGTCTTTTTTATGATAGCTTATATTATGACATGCATACATAGATTTTCATACATGTCCATGAGTATGCATTTGTAGTACATATGCACCACTTTACATGGATGTACATGTGTATGACTGTATTATGATGAGTGCACAACTGCCCTTGTAATATGCGACTGGTGATATGAACTTATTCCATTTTTCTGTGCTGGACTTTTGTTTACAGGACTGTCCTTTGATCAGTCCTATAAATGTACAGTGCTATTTATATCATAAACAGTGATTGTGGCACCTGTTGAATTATGTTTGCACAGCACTATCTATATAGATGGCGCAGTGGTGCAATGTTTGCATTGTCACCTCACAGCAAGAGGTTCTCTTGTTCGATTCTCGTCTGGGGTTCCTTCTGTGCAGAGTCTGCATGTCTTCCCTGCGTCTGTGCGATTTTCCTCTGGGTGCTCCGGTTTCCTCCCACTTTACAAAGATATGCTTTTGGAGTATTTCTGTCTAGGCCTCCATTAAAAATTGGCCTTATTCCAAGTCGGACTTTCCCGGTAAACAAATGTTAAATAAATAAAATGTATATGTGATAATCAAATGTCCTTTTGCTGTATACCTCTGTCTCTTGATGTTCGTCTGTTGCATATTACTGTGTTTGTGCAATTTGTACACAGACATGTTTATAACCAGCTAGAATCCACTATACCCATGAGTCATACATTAGCCATTTGCTTCAATCTACCTAGCAAGGATTTGCAGTACATCCTGTTTTATGGACACAGGCATGTGCACTGTGTGTTCTTAGATAGGGTTATCCTACTTTATTCTGTGCCTATTTTCTCTTGTTGGCATCTCCTCACTGATGAGGACCTGTGCTGTCCATCTCCTTTCCCCTATATAGCTTTGGCCTACATATTGCACAAATGCAATACATATGCTATGCATATATTTACCTTCTTTTACATTATCATTGTCTTCATGTAGGTGTACTGTCATAATATTACCTTATGCCTCCATGTTAGGTATCATACACACATAAGGCATATGCCTGCAAAGTGGTACCTAACATGGCATATTGAGCATTACCCAGGAATTATTATGCTTTCTGTCTAGGCAAAGGCTGACATTCCTTAACTGTCATTACTCGTATATGTATCACCATTTGTATTTTATTGCATGTCACTAGTGTGCGGATGTGTGATGAAACTTCTTTCTCATTGGATCATATTATTTCATTGCATGTCAACATATATACGTTGTATACCTGACAACCCATCTGTGTTGCATCTGACATGATATATTTTGACATATGGACCCCATTTCACCTATGTTTGTGCTGTGTACACTTATTTGTGTATTACATGGCCACATTCATGCTTTGCTATGGATGTATAACAGGAGGAAGAAAATCACTGCAAAAATTAGGAGGTTCATCACCCAGTAGGATAAAAGCACTCTAATTAAACTAAACAAACAACTCAGAGGACAAATTATGTCTACCAAAGGCAAATTTGAGGTATGTTTGGCCCCCCAGGTCAAGGACAACCACAAAGCATTCCTTAGCTATGTCCACAACCTCAAAGGCAATACACAGTTGTGTGCAGAGCTCATAGTAAATGGAGCCACCTATACTGAGGCAGAAGATATAGCAAACCTCCTGGCTGATAAATTCAGCTCCAACTTTACTCCTCTCTTCCCCTCAACCTTCCCTCAGGAAATATCATCAAATATAACTTCCCCTACTATCACTAGGGAACAGGTCCTTAATGCTCTCTCTAAGACCAGAAACACTGCATCAGTGGGCCCAGAAAATATCCCGGAATGCCTTCTAAATAGCATGAAACATGACCTATCAGGACCTCTGGAATTACCTATTTAACTGTAGCCTTCAAACAGGCTTTGTGCCTCATGAATGGAGAAAGACAACAATCATCCCTCTGCACAAAGGTTGGCCATCTACAGACCCTGTAAACTTCAGACCTATAAGTCTCACTAGTCTTATATGTAAAGCCATGGAAAGAATTATCATGGAGATGATCAACAGAGATAGAGTAAACCTCCAGACACTGAACCCAACCCAGTTTGCTTATTTAAAGGGCAGAACATGCCTACTCAACCTAGCAGACTTCTTTGAGAAGGTCACCAAAGCAATAGATGAGGGCAAAATTGTTCACACTGCCTACCTTGACCTGGCCAAGGCATTTGACACAATACCCCACTCGGGCATTGTTGACAAACTCAAGAGGTTAGTACAAACCCATATGTCACCCAGTGGATAGCCATCTGGCTCACAGACAGGACCCAGGAAGTTAGAATTGGGGAGTCTACCTCTAAAAAGAGGCCAGTCACAAGTGGAGTCCCCCAGGGATCAGTCCCTGGACCGCTCCTTTTTGGCATTTACTTCTCAGAAGTAAAAGCCAATGTCAGTGGTCTCTGGCAGACTAAATTTGCAGATAGGTTCATAGGCAGGTACTAGGCTATTGGCCCTGGAGCCTATACAAGCCCAGCCAAAAAGGTACCCTGGCTTTTGCCACCCAAGAAAATTATTTTCCTGTGCCACTGTCGAGCAGAGCCAAAGAGGTAATCCCCGGGGTGAATTTCCTATTTCCCATCCAATCAACAAGATTTTTCTTGAAGAGTGCTGATTGCAAATTAGGAGCTGTCATTGAATCCCACACTGACACAAATGTTCTCCAGGAGGGGCTAACACAGCCAAACAACTGGTGTCAGAGGCGCCATAGGCTAAAACTAAATGCCAAGAAATGCATAATAGTATCCTTTGGGAAGTCATCCATCCCTGGTAACTATCATATTGACAACACACCCCTTAGAGTTGACCCAGTAGTCAGGGACTTAGGGACACACATAGTAATCTAGGCTTTGATCATCATGTGTCTACAGTGCTGAGGAAATCACTCTATGTTGCAAAACCTATAAACAAAGGTATGGCATTTAAGCCCAAGGAAGTCATTGTTCCACTGTATTCGGTATTCATCAGCCCTATCATTAAGTACAATGCCTCCTTTGATATGTACCTAACCAGGCATATCCAACAACTGGAATGTCCACAGAGGTTCCTCACTAAAAGAATACAGGGCATAAGTAATATGTCCTATGCAGACCACCTCAAGGTCCTATCCCTGTATTCTGTCTCCTACAGACTTTTGAGGGGAGATCTATGCCTGGCATACAGGGCATTTGTCAGACCCCACTCTGATGGACCTCCTGCATATCCACAAAACAAACAGTACCAAATCTACCCATTTTAAAGACTTAAACCTTGCCTGTGATATAAATAGAATCTGCTGGAGAGACTACCCCATCTATGGAACAGGCTCCCCATTCATGAGAAGCAGAGTTCCTCCCTAATCCAATTCAAGTGCAACTTGGACAATTGGATGGGAAACTGGAGATCCATCCCTGGTTTGGCACTTATGTCTCTGATGGATACAGGTAACCTGTAAATGGTTCATCATCCAGGCCCATGCTTACACTTATCAAGGGTATGAAAACTTGTCACAGATTTGGAATGCATGGCTAGGCTTACAAAGGCCCTTCTGGTTGTTAGCCTGGTAAACAGCTATGAACCTACGAGTGAAAACAAAAACCAGAAGACAAAATTACCCTGTACTTGTGAACGCCAAGGGAATTCTTGTATAGTCCACACTTGTAAATTCTCCACACTCATATGGCCGCTGTAGACAGAATCCAGGATAAAATCAGTTATGTTAGATGCTAAATAAATGTCCACAAAGAGGTCCCATGCGACAAAATATCCATATGAATCAAGTAGTAAAAAAGATTTCTCCAAAAGTTTTATTGAACCAATACTGTGAAGCGCTTTTCGTCCCACTAATAGTGGGACTTCTTCAGACAAACAGATTCTAACAAAAAACAAGGTTTAAATACTGGTTTTGGTGCCAAAAAGGTGCCGTTGCTAGGTTACAGTTCTGTGCTTCAATTAGTTAAAGGTATAGTGTCCTAACAACTAATGAGGTGAATCTATGAATGAATTTAAAACAAAATCAACAAAACTTCAGAACCATTAAAAAAGATTAAAAGCATTGCTAAGATGTCATTATTACAATATCTAAATAAATACTAAATATAAAACAAATATAAAAATATATAAAGTATATATGGTAATACAAATCACATCTATATGTTACTACATGTTTCAGACTAAGGAATGAGCAGTAACAAACAAAAACCAGTATGTACAAAAGTTACTCAACTTGAGTACTGAATACATATATAAATAAATCACATCAAAGAATCGAGTAGTTACAAAAAAGAAAGGACGTTGTTGTGGGAAATTGCTATTGAAAGATGGTACAAAGTCACATTAGAACTACAATAGTCTGGTCAGAATCCCACCTAAAACACATACCTAACTACAAAGTCTAACAATAGTCATGCATATATGTTCAGGATATACAATGACACCTGAACAAAGAACTATTAGATAGTGCAATTAATGTAGCCAGGTAATGTAGAAAGCATGTGTATTGTAATTGTAAAAGAAATATGGTAAAAATATATATGCTAACATGTAAACGATAAATTTAAAATCAAACAGCAACTAGTACACCTATATAAAGGTAAAATGCAAGGTTACTAAGGACAATTTACTCCATAAGTGCACGGTAATGTACAGAAATTCACTTCGAAAATAAAGCAAGCAAACCCCCCCCACACACACACACACACACACACACACAAGAGTATATAACATGACAATGGTATATATCAACGTCGTAGGCTTCTCAATTTCAGTAACGGATATAATGTGATAGTCTCATTAAGGCCTGGGGGGGCATTGGCATGGCACCTAATCTGCCAAAAAAAGTTCTAGTACTTCCAACAGGACTTCAAAGGGTCCTTCACGGCTGTCAGGTGATATGGTATCAATTGCTTTAAAATTGAAATTATGGCTAGGGTTGTCAATAATATGTTTAGCAAGTGCATTCTCTGTTTTTTTTTCTTGATTGCGTATAGGTGTTCGTAGACCTGTTCTCGTAATTTCCTGTCAGTTTTTCCTAAATAAAATGAAGGACAAGCCTGGCACTGTGCCAAGTAAATTACTTTGGTTGACAAGCAGTTGAATTTATATTTGAGGTCATATGTAATGTTCCTTACTGTGAATGTCTGCCCTGTAATCATATGTGCACAATAATTACACATATTGCACTGATACATACCCACTCTCTGTGTTCCTAGTGACACATTGTTTTGTAATATCTGTTTCAAGTTTCTCCCTTTTTTCCAGACAATCTTTGGCTTAGGTGGTAATTTTTTACTCAGAACACCATCGTTAGATATGATGTTCCAATTTTTATTACTGATGAGAGAAATAAAGTTACTGTCTAAGCTATAGGGAGTAATAAAGGAAATATTGATATACATGGGTTCACTAGTACTTACAGGAACGGGTACTTGATTCAAAGTATTAAGAATTGGCATATAGGTACCTGCTTCTCTTTTTGATCCAACCTCAGACATAACTTCATCAATAAGGTGTTTAGGGCAACTCTCATGGTAAACATAGAACACAAAAGTCTACATTCATCATGAAAGTCATCGTTCCTTGATACCATTCGGGCCGCCCGTACGAATTGACCTTTTACAACAGACTTTTTCTGATAAAGGGGATGGCAGCTTGAATAGTGTAATAAAGTATTAGAATAGGTATCTTTCCTGTGTATGTTAGCATAGTAAACTTTGTTTTTAAGGTCCTTCCTTAAATCTACATCTAAATAACTAATCCTGTGTCTATTGAAGTTGGATGTAAAAGTTAGAAAGTTAGAACTAGAATTAAAAAATGATACTAATTCATGTGCTGTATCTTCATTCCCTTCGATTAAAATAAAAATATCATCTAAAAAGCATGTATAGTACCTGATCTTATTCGTAAGGTCATGATTTCTACTTGTTATATCCTGTTCCCAATAGGCCATGACTAGATTGGCGAAACTAGCGCTGCAAGGTGAACCCATAGCCACCCCTATTTTTTGTAAATAAATATTATTATTGAAGGTAAAAAAATTATAGGACAACACTAAATCAAGCATTTGTTCAACTAATTCTACCTCAAGTGTAGATGCTTGGTGCTTTCTCAACATGTAACTAACATATTCAATACCTTCCGTGTATGGTATACATGTATATAAATCTTTAACGTTGACTGTTAAGAAATTAAATGAATCATCATACTCGACGTTGTTGATATTATACAAAAAAGGTCACGAATCCTTACATATGTTTTTTTCTTTCAGTACATATTTTTTCAAAATTGAATCAATAATTTTGGCACATGGATACGTCATACTATTACGTCCATCTACTAGTGGTCGCATGAGGGGGTTAATTAGGGACTTATGTATCTTGGGGATGCCAAAAAGAATAGGAATCTTGGGTGCAAGCATGTTCAAATAATTAAATGTAGTCAAGTCAATCCTTCCCTCTATAAAGAAGTCGTTAAATGTAGATTTTATGATTTTATACGCTGGATACATTTCGTTCTTGAAAGATAATTGATAAGCAGTATTGCCGAGGAGAGATTCCATTTTCTCAATATCTTGTGATTGTGCCATTATAATCAAACTGCCACCCTTATCAGGTTGAATAAACCGAATAGCAGTATTTTTTAATAATGTGAGAGACAATCTGTCCTCTTTGGAAATATTAGGTCGTACATTAAACTCTTTGTTTAAGTAAAGCATATTCCTAAAGTCATTTTCACACATTAATTCAAAGGCTGCCAAAACTGGATGTGTCGGTGGAATAAATGTACTTGCTATATGAAACTTGCTGTCAACTGGATTTGTGTTACTAAAGTACATGCACAAATTTAATTTCCTCAAAAACAACTTAAAATCAACAATAGTTGTGACTAAATTAGCCCGACAGGTAGGAACAAATGAATGACCTCGGGCTAATAATTCAATAATATTTGGTGTAACATAAACTGAAGAAAAATTGAAAATTTTAAAGGCTTTAGATGAATTGTATAAAATAGTCAAATGGTTTGAAGAATCCAGGCTTACCTCCCCCTCCTCTCACGGTTGTTGGTGTTGTTCCTGTTCTGATAGTTGGGGCTGTAATAAGTGGTTTTCCGTAAATTGTAATGAGAGGCTCCTGTCTGAAAATTTGAGGAGCGCTGTGGGGTCCCAACATGGGATACCTGTTCAGCACTGTTGTTATCATTCTCTTGGTACAAAGATCGATTGTTATTGTTACTAAGTCCATTTTCTTCATTAATATTATTTATTTCTTCATTTTGGCCTATGATGTTACTTTGAAGAGTAGCCATAGAAGTAAAATTAGCATTATTCTGGGAGGGGGGAGGTTTAGGGTATGCTAACCTGTTACTGTACGCTATTCTGTCCCTTTTCAGTTTCTTGCATTTTCCTTCCTTCATTTTATCAATATATTGGTCTATGCTAAAGAAAATCCTGTCATAGTCATATTGGTAATGAATAAAATTTGAATGCTGTTGAATTGTCTCATTTAAGCTGGTAGCTATCTGCATAATTTCTGTGGCTTGCAGTTCATAATGTTTGCATATCATTTCTAAAAGCTCGCAGCCATGTCTGTTGAAAAGTTGAACTAAGTCTTTGTGGAATAGTGAACCATCCACTAGGCCAGTAGGGCATTGCCAAGAACGCAACCCTTTTGGCACTATGCCTTCACTTAGGCACTCACAAAAATAGGCAATCTCAGTTTTCAACTTTTTATATTTTATCAAATGGTGGTCAAGTTGCTTTAATAGAGTAGAAATGACTGTTGGATCCTCGGCCGGTTGCTCCCTGGTTACACTTGTAGTTGGTAATTGAAATGTTAGTGGTTCGGATAACCATTCGGTTAAAGAGGGTGCCCCAATAAGCCCTTTGGATCATTGATTGTTGCTGTTTGGCATATTACCCCTTAGGTCATTGTTATTAACTTGGGTCGGTAGTACAGATGCATTACAATTAGATTCATTTCTGTTGGGTACAGGTGGAGTGTGGACCTCTTTGTTAGTGTTAGCACTGTTGTTAGAGCTCTGTGTTTGGTTGTTACACAGATTTTCTACTTTTTTGGTTAAAGCTTCAACTTGTTTCGAAATTGCTTCAACCAAAGGTATTAAGAGTGTGTTCTGTTGATTGTTAAGATCAATATCAGGACTGGGTGATATGTCTTCAGCCATGACAGACCAACAAACGCAAAAAGTAACAAACAAGTGAAAACAAAAACCAGAAGACAAAACTACTCTGTACTTGTGAGCGTAAGGAATTCTTGTATAGTCCACACTTGTAAATTCTCCACACTCAAATGGCTGCTGTAGACAGAATCCAGGATAAAATCAGTTATGTTAGATGCTAAATAAATGTCCACAAAGAGGTCCTATGTGACAAAATATCCATATGAATCAAGTAGTAAAAAAGATTCCTCCAAAAGCTTTATTGAACCAATACTGTGAAGCGCGTTTCGTCCCACTAATAGTGGGACTTCTTCAGACAAACAGATTCTAACAAAAACCAAGGTTTAAATACTGGTTTTGGCGCCAAAAAGGTGCCGTTGCTAGGTTACAGTTCTGTGCTTCAATTAGTTAAAGGTATAGTGTCCTAACAACTAATGAGGTGAACCTATGAATGAATTTAAAACATGGATTTTAAATTTATCGTTTACATGTTAGCATATATATTTTTACCATATTTCTTTTACAATTACAATACACATGCTTTCTACATTACCTGGCTACATTAATTGCACTATCTAATAGTTCTTTGTTCAGGTGTCACTGTATATCCTGAACATATATGCATGACTATTGTTATACTTTGTAGTTAGGTATGTGTTTTAGGTGGGATTCTGACCAGACTATTGTAGTTCTAATGTGACTTTGTACCATCTTTCAATAGCTATTTCCCACAACAACGTCCTTTCTTTTTTGTAACTACTCGATTCTTTGATGTGATTTATTTATATATGTATTCAGTACTCAAGTTGAGTAACTTTTGTACATACTGGTTTTTGTTTGTTACTGCTCATTCCTTAGTCTGAAACATGTAGTAACATATAGATGTGATTTGTATTACCATATATACTTTATATATTTTTATATTTGTTTTATATTTAGTATTTATTTAGATACTGTAATAATGACATCTTAGCGATGCTTTTAATCTTTTTAATGGTTCTGAAGTTTTGTTGATTTTGTTTTAAATTCATTCATAGATTCACCTAATTAGTTGTTAGGACACTATACATTTAACTAATTGAAGCACAGAACTGTAACCTAGCAACGGCACCTTTTTGGCACCAAAACCAATATTTAAACCTTGGTTTTTGTTAGAATCTGTTTGTCTGAAGAAGTCCCACTATTAGTGGGACGAAAAGCGCTTCATAGTATTGGTTCAATAAAGCTTTTGGAGAAATTTTTTTACTACTTGATTCATATAGATATTTTGTCGCATGGGACCTCTTTGTGGACATTTATTTAGCATCTAACATAACTGATTTTATCCTGGATTCTGTCTGCAGCAGCCATTTGAGTGTGGAGAATTTACAAATGTGGACTATACAAGAATTCCCTTGGTGTTCACAAGTACAGGGTAATTTTGTCTTCTGGGTTTTGTTTTCACTTGTTTGTTACTTTTTGCGTTTGATGAACCTATGAGTAACAGCCTGCATTTCATTGCTGGAACCTGTGTTCTGAGAGACTGATTTTCAATCTATCTGGAAATATACAGAGCTAAGTATATTTTTTTGGTTTTAGAGTTTGTACTGTTAATTGCTGTTTATAGTTTTTCAGATTTCTGCTGAAAGTGTTTTCCCCACCTCCCCCTATTTTCTGCTGTGTCTTCAGTTGGTATAACTGTTTTATACAGCTTGTGTGTTATCTAACTCAAGAATCACTTGCATAAAATTAGACCTGTTAGTAACAGCCTGCGTTTCATTGCTGGAACCTGTGTTCTGAGAGACTGCTTTTCAATCTATCTGGAAATATACAGAGCTAAGTATAATTTTTTGGTTTTAGAGTTTGTACTGTTAATTGTTGCTTATAGTTATTCAGATCTCTGCTGAAAGTGTTTTGTCCCACTCACCCTCTCTATTTCTGGCTCGTAGTTTAAATTTGGTGGCTTTTGCAGTTTCTCGCCCCACTGTAAATTTGATGTGGGACACTCCCCCAGTCCCATCTCTTTACCACATTCTACCTAATAAACTCCTTCTGCACTTGCTTTTAGTCCTTTTTAATTTAATTGCATTTTTTAAACTGTGTTTGGTCTAATATTGCTACATACTCAAGTGTGCTAGCTTGCACTGCATGTGAATTGTTTTTACTTCTGTTTTAGTTACTTTTCTGTAAAAAAAAAAAAAAATACTGTAAGCCTGTTTCCTACCTTTCCTGTAACTAGTGTAGTCCAGATACAGATTTGCTTTATCCAGGACTGTATATAAGCTTCTGAGCCCCCCAAGCCCTTCTGTGTTGGAGGGTAGCCTTCTAGCTTATCAATCGGAGTGGTAAGCACTAGGTAACCTGTCTACCACATAAAGAGTGGTTCTGGCCCAGAAATTGTAGTTATTGGCTGTTGGGGCAATCTTTTCCATCTCTCACAACTTTCTGATTTGAAAGCCTACATTTGCACTTGTTTCTGTCCTGTAACTCATCTAGTGCAGATGAAGATTCTTAGTTTTAGCACTTAAATTTGCTTATTCGTGCTCAGCACTTGTTCTGAACTTGTAAGCACTAAATAAACTACTAATTACTATAGCACTCAATCTTCCTCATTACATAGAGGAAAACAGTTTTTGTACTTACTTTTCTCACTTGCTTAGAGAAAAACAGCTCTTGTACTCACTTTCCTCACTTATCTAGATGAAAATAGTTTTTTATTCAGGCATGTCCAAGGGTCAGCTCCCAGTGTTCTCTCCTGTCTATCTGATGAATCTGGGCATCTTGAGGCAATGTAGAAATTGCCTCATGTACACAGGCAATCCTCTCCTCCTACCACCCAACCCTACGACCTGTGAGAGATGCACTTATCTAGCCAAATTGGAGGTAAAGCTCTCTCTCCAACCAAGACTGAACTTGACAGTCAAGAGGAGAAGGTAAACATTTCCACACACCACACTCATCACATAGTCTCACTAAATCTACACCACCAAAATCTACACATAGTTACACAAAAACATTCGGGGAGGCTCTCAATAATAATCTGTCTAAGCAACAGAGACCTCCAAAGCAGAAACGCAAGCAACCTCCATTCCCCAACACAACCCAAATGACACATAGCCCACAGACTCAGTGTGCCACTCAACTACAGCCAATAAGGCAAAACAACATACCCAACACACTAGTCATAGGTGACTCTATAGTCAGGCACACTGATGTCCCACTCACCAGGCTAAACAAGGAGAAGGTTACTGTCAGCTTCCTGTCAGGTGCCAGGATCCGCCACATAACCCACGCACTCAGGTCACTCCACAACAAGTACAAATATGACTCTGTCATTGTCCATGTTGGTATGAATTACCTGAGACATACCTCCCTGGACTACATGAAAAGAGACATGGAAGAGCTCTCTGATCTTGTAGCCCAGGCAGGTATGACCATAGTCCTGAGTAGCATGCTGCCATTGCCCAGAATGATACCGCAGTACAAGGACAAAATGATTGATTTCAACAATTGGCTAAGCTTCTGGTGTCATTCTAAGGGGATCCAGTATCTGTCTGCTTGGGATGACATGGTCGACAGACCACGATGCATTGCCAGAGATGGCCAGCACCTGTCGCCCCTGGGATTTCGGATACTGGCTAAGGTTCTTGCTGCCCCTATAGTGCCTTTTTTAGACAAGGTTCAAATGACAAATTCACCACCATAACAGGAACAGGCAAGCAAAAACTGAGGGTAATGCTACTCAATTCTAGAAGTCTAAATCTCAAAATGCACTCACTCATGACACTCCTTAAAATGGAGAACATCGATATCTGTGCAGTGACTGAGACCTGGTTCAAAGCTCCAGAGAGCACCCCTGCGCTACCAGGCTATAACTCATACCACACTTTTCGGCCATGTAACCCGGACCGAAACACCAAAGGCAGAGGAGTGTCCATATTCATTAAGGATATGCACACCTCCAGGCTAGTTGCAAAGCATAATGCATCCGAGGTTATCCGAGTGCAACTAACTCTGGGCAAAACTGCAATCCAAATTGTAGCTTGCTACAGATCCCCACCATGCCCCAGAATTCCCATTCCTCTTTTCCTGATGTACTGGAAAATATTAGGGTTCAACCAAACACCCTAATAATGGGCGAATTTAACTACCCCACCATTAACTGGGAAAACTACTCATCTACCAACACCTTAACTCAACGCTTTCTGGAATTCATAAACTCCAATGCCCTGGATCAACCTGTCCACACCCCCACCAGGGGAAACAATATCCTAGACCGTCATTACCAACATGAGTGACCAGTGTTCCACACCTGAAGTCAACTCCTTGTTGGTCCTATCCGACCATAAGCTAATCACACTTGATATCCACATCCCGCCCCCACCCCCCATTAAGGAAACCACAGTAAAAAATTTCTCCAAAGCCAACGTCATGCTTCTTAAGACAGAAGTGGTGAACTTCATGACACCCATGCAGATGGACAATACAGTTACAACTGCTGAATCCTACACAAATGCACTCTATAAGCACTTACATGAGTGCATGGATCGTGCTATCCCAAACAGAACCAAGATGCTATCCTCCAAAAAAAGGAAGCCAATCTGGTGGTCCGTTGCCATAAACAAACTGTACAACAGAAGGAAGAAACTGTTGCAAAAGAGAGTAAAATCCCATGAGTGGAGGAGCTCCCTGGTCAGCCTCAGTAAGAAGCTGAGATCCCTTATAAGATCCTCCAAAGCTAGCTACGAAAACAAAATTGCCACTAATTCTAAGGACAGCCATAAAGCATTCTATAGCTATGTCAAGAATCTCGATGGCAACACCCAGATCTGGTCTGAGTTGCAGCATACCGGCATGAAAATTACAGAACCAACTGATATTGCCAACATCTTGGCAGATAGGTTCAGTGCTAACTTTACCCCCCCCACCCCCTAAAGGACCCATATCTATACAGGAAGAATGCAGAGTCCTTGTAATCACAACTACACAGGTAAACGCTGCATGCTCTAAAGCCAAAAACACAGCATCCATGGGACCGGACAACATCCCAGGCTGCGTTTTACATGAACTTCAGAACAAACTGGCTCCCCACCTAAGCACCATGTTCAATAATAGCTTCGCATCAGGCTTTGTGCCCACTGAATGGGAAATAGCAACAGTTATCCCACTCCACAAAGGGGAAGCCACCACTGATCCCAGGAACTATCGCCCTATTAGCTTGACGAGCCTGGTCTGCAAGTCCATGGAACATATCATCATGGAACTCATAAACAAAGACATTGGTAACCGCCAAACTCTGGATCCCACCCAGTTCAGGTTTGTGAAAGGCAGATCATGCCTCCTGAACCTGATCGACTTCTTTGAGGTATTGACCAAAGCCGTAGATGAGGGTAAGGTGGTTCACACAGCCTATCTTGACCTCGCCAAGGCTTTCGACACCATCCCCCATTCTGGAATTATAGCTAAACTCACTAAACTAGGTATAAATCCCTACGTCACAAGATGGGTTGCCAACTGGCTCACTGACAGAACCCACACTGTAAAGGTTGCAGACTCCAAATCTGACCTCAAAGCAGTGACAAGTGGAGTACCACAGGGTTCAGTCCTTGGACATCTCCTGTTTGGTATCTACTTCTCTGAAGTACAGGCTAACACAGAAGGCCTCTGGCTAATGAAGTTCGCAGATAACTGCAAACTAGGAGCCATAGTCAAGTCACCAAATGATGTGGACATCCTACAGAAGGGCCTCGCTGAGACAGATGCTTGGTGTCAGAGCCATGGCCTCAAGCTCATTGCCAAAAAGTGCAGTGTCATCCCCTTTGGTAAAAACTCTGTACCCATGAACTACCACATAGGCAGCAATCTACTTAACACCGAATGTGTGATAAGAGACCTTGGGACCCAGGTGGACAGTAGTCTCTCCTTTGATAGTCACATCGCCACAGTAGTCAGGAAGTCCTTCTATGTGGCACACCTCATCAGAAAAGGGTTCTCATCCAGGAAAAAAGAGGTCATTGTTCCCCTCTACCCGACACTCATTAGACCCATTATAGAGTACAACGCCCGTTTTGGAATATACCTCACAAGACATGTGCAGCAGCTGGAAAGGCCACAGAAGTACCTCACAAAAAGGATTACTGGCCTCAAACAAATGCCCTACACTGATTGTCTCAAAAAACTCCAGCTTTACTCTGTAGCATATCACCTACTCTGATGTGATCTTTGCCTAACATATAAAGCTATGTCAAACCCAGAGCTGTTAGACATGCTACACGTAAAGAAATCCCAATCCCTCCGAGCTTCACACTCTAGGGACCTAAACCTTGTCACCACAATAAACAGGACATGCTGGAGGGATAGATTCCTGTCCCAAAGACTTCCCATACTTTGGAACAGTCTACTCATCTATGTCAAGCAAAGTTCTTCATTAGCACTCTTCAAGAAAAATCTTGATGAGTGGATGGGAAATAGGAAATACACCCTGGGGATCACATCTGTGTCTCTGCATGATAGTGGCACAGGAAAATAACTTTCTTGGGTGGCGTAAGCCAGGGAACCTTATTGGCTAGGCTTACGTAGGCCCTTTGGCTGATAGCCTAGTACCTACTTATGAACCTATGAACCAATGAAATGATGTTTGGCATTGGGCTTTGTTATTTGTCTTTCACTTGCAGGATTGGAGGTTCTAGTCTGCCATCTGCTTCTCCTGCATTTCCTTGCTGGCATTAGCTCATCCTTGCTGTTGCTTGGCTTGCACTCGTACTGCTGACAGCCTGATGGATAATTATATTCGATACCCGCTGCGTACTTCAAAGATCGCTCTCCTCATTTAGTGTTCTCCAACGCACACATCATCGGTCATAGACATTCTGTTATGACTGCCACACAGTTCACAACATCTCAGCAATGATTTAAGCATTGGTAGATGTGTATTTTTGCATTGCACCATGGCTGGTATGCATCCCTACCCTCTTTGTACATTTTTCTTTATCCCTGTTGTATAGTCTGTATGTGCTGTCTGTGAACCATACCTTTCCTTTATGTGTATTTCCAACCTTCGTCTGTCATGCCTTGTGATGTTTATTATATATTAATACCTGCATTTTTGTCCTTCTCCTCTTTCCATATCTTTTCCATTCTTTCAATTCTCTAAGAAAAAAAAGAGGCCTATTCCTACAAAAACAATTGCCCATGCCCCTCTGGCTCACTTTCTGACCTCCCTGTTCCATCATACATTTTGTGTGTCACTCTTTTTCCTCCCTTTTCCCACATCTGCTTTTCAATCACCCTGTTTCCTTGAATGTGTTCATAACTTGCTTAGCTATGATGAAGTTGCCCTTCACCTTCCTTAAATCATTTTTTATTAAAAATTTTGTGGATTACATTGGATTCTACAAACTATGATGAGTGTATTTACATATATATCTATCTTCAAAATATACCTGTAAATTGCTTTTAGATATTTCTTACTTTTCAGACAGACTGATGCACATTTCTATCCCTTTAGTACTTTTCACTTATTACTGTAAGTTCCATTTGGCTTGCATAATTTCAGTAGATGTGCATTGATAATACACATATATATCTTTCTTTATGAAGAACTTTTCGTGGGATACAGATTTGCTGTAACTCCTTGAGATTGTATTGATGTTGCTGGTTATGTCTTCTTTGGGCTGAGTTACTTTCTGTACACTGAGGCTTTTTTGCATATTGGTTGGTTAACCGCAATTTTTGTGCAGAACCCGGTGCACTCTGCCAGATTCTGTAAACATTATGCAATCTGACCTTCTGTGTTTCTCTTTAGTGTTGCTATGTGATACCTGTGACCTGCCTACTGTCACTCTCAAGTTCAAAAATATCATTTAGCAATGTCCCAAAGGGGGTTTATTTATTTATTTATTCACGGGATAGTCCAACTGGGTTAGCAAAAACAAACCCTTTTTCAGCAGAGAAGTTGGGAGTAAAGCTTCCTACATCAATAAGAAAAAAAAAACGAAGTACAAAAAAAAACAGGCAAAATGTTAGAATAGTTTTACTAGTAGGGTGGGATAATATAACACAGAATAAAGTTCATTAGCAAATAGTAACAAAAGCAATTGGCCTACAGATTTACACTTGCATTGGTAATTGCAATAACAAACATTATTGCATGTAATTTGACAAACATTATTGTACATTTGGTACTCCGTATAGTATTGTACTGCTTACTGTGTACTTGTGTGGAGCTTTTCTCCCTGTGTCTCCACTGAAAATCGGCTAATGACCCAGTCAGACCTCCCTGGTAAATAAATGTTAAATAAATAAATAAATAAAAATAAATAATTAACCACAGACTACATATACCAAGCAAATTCTCAGGTAATAACCAGAAAGATTGTGGAGAGATCAGGTAAGGCGAGACGCATCTAGATCTAGAGAAGTTACAGTAAGTCAATTTGGAAAAGAGAAAGGAGGGGAAGTAGAGTGGGAATGATTAGTGAATTAGGGATAGTAGAGGAAGGAGGAGTAGAATGAAGTAGGCAGGAAGCATTTTAAAAGTGGGAATGATTAGGGAATTAGGGATAGTAGAGGAAGGAGGAGTAGAATGAAGTAGGCAGGAAGCATTTTAAAAGTGGGAATGATTAGGGAATTCGGGATAGTAGAGGAAGGAAGAGTAGAATGAAGTAGGCAGGAAGCATTTTAAAAGTGGGAATGATTAGGGAATTCGGGATAGTAGAGGAAGGAGGAGTAGAATGAAGTAGGCAGGAAGCATTTTAAAAGTGGGAATGATTAGAGAATTCGGGATAGTAGAGGAAGGAGGAGTAGAATGAAGTAGGCAGGAAGCATTTTAAAAGTGGGAATGATTAGGGAATTCGGGATAGTAGAGGAAGGAGGAGTAGAATGAAGTAGGCAGGAAGCATTTTAAAAGTGGAGTGTCAGAGTAGATAAGGGAGAGGAGAATAGAATGGGGGAAGGGCTGTAAAAATCTGGACAGTTGAGATGTAACAAATTTAATAGCTTTATAAAATACAAATGTAGAACATTTATCATCTTTAATTAGCATATCAGACTGTTAATGAGCATAATCCTAATTTATGTACAAAAATAAAAAGTATATAGCTAAACTACAAAATAACTTCAAAAACAAAGAAATACAATTTAAACGTGACTTAAGCTTCAGAGTATACTACTACTACTACTATTATTATTATTAATATTATTATTATTAATATTATTAACCAAATTAAAATTGCCTGCTCAGACAGAGCTGTTAATTATACTCCTGTGAAAAAGGCACAGCGTCACAGGTTTTTAAAACCATCCGTTATTATGATCCATCAATTAAACAAACTTTTGTGTATACAATGTTTTTTACAAAATTTCTTGAACTTGAAAAAGCATTGTATATGTGACGAACCGCCACTGGGCCAGTAATCAAGGAGCCTTAATCTTCGCCACTGAGAGGATGACAAGGTACACACACAATATTTCCACATGCAGCTCTCTGCATCAAGTGCAATTCCACTTAAAAGCACACTGAGACCACAGTCATTCAGGGGCTGGTTTCTCCCTCTTTCTCCAGACCCCCAATAAGACTCCTCACTGGCACAGCTATAGAGCTGAGATCTTAGCTGAGTGACCAAGCCAAGACCTCCAGCACCTTCTCTGTCCAACCAGTACTTCTTGACCCTGCCCAAGTAGCTGACACACACACACTCTTTGAGGTTTGATTTACACACACACACACACACACACACACACACACACACACACACACACACACACGCGCGCGCACACCTGGGAAAGGCTGGCACAAGTTTACTAGCTATGCCCCTTTCTGCCCAGACTATAAGATAGTTTCTACTGCCATCAGTCACTCCTTATCAGCTACTTTAAGGCCATTAACAAAGGGTGTCCAATGTTCAGTGTAATATTAATATTAATACAAATGGTAGTTTGACCAAGAGCAAGGCTACTAGGAGTGGCCCACACAGTGTCACCAAATAAATATGCAAGTACTCTCAAAACTTAAATATCTCTACACAGATCAGCCATAATGAAAGGTTTATATATATATTTAATAATAAATAATAAAAGAACAAGACAATACTCAATATATATTCACAGTGACATCAGAGTTCAAAACCATGAGAAATATTTAAAACAACATTGCAGGACAGTCTCAAATAAATAAAGAAAAATATCTACACTAAGCTTTACTATATTCCTGACTGTAACTAAGAGAATTACTATAACCTAAGAACTTACTAATAGAGCAAGGCAGATGTGGTGAATGGATCTTCTAGTTGTTGTCAGGTCCAACACAGAATACAGAATGCTCTGGCTCAAATTAATATCTGAAACATTACGTCTGAGCTAGCTTGCAAAATTATATCATTTTTTGTCATCTGACTTCTAGGCCCCAGGTCCAAAACAACTATTGAATCCAACTGGTAGCATTTAACATCTACCTGTAAAATTACATACACTTTATAAAATACCTTTTCAACACACACACATAGGTGCACAAACAAGTTTGATATACACATGCCATACATTTCTAATACAGTTGTAACACAAGTTGTTATTGTTGTTGGGTCTTTCGGCTTATCCCGGTTAGGGGTCGCCACAGCGGAACTCCGGTCCACTAATGTTTGGTAGTGGATTTATACGTGCCGAGTTACCAGCCCTGATGCACAACCTTCAATGAAAGCACGCCCATTCATGTATGCCTCCACACAGAAGACGCTCTAGCTGAGAATCGAACGGGACAACGTCTTGCTGTGAGGTGACAATGCTACCGCAGCACCACTACCGCGGACTACAGTTGTAACACAAGTATCTTATACAAATCACGTTGATATTCACAAATGATATATAATTATTTACAAAGTTCCAGCTAGCTGTGCTAGCAGTATCGCCTTTGGTGACAGTATGCACAAATGGTTGTTTTAATCGAGTTGCTATTGAATAAACTCAGCCTATGGATATTCTGAGCCACTTTTGGTTTTAATGGTTCTTTCACCAAGCCAGAGGTAACTGTGCCTTGAAAACAAACAGGGTCCTCTGTGCCTTGCACACACATTTGTTCACGCCAATAGTGAGTGGATGTTGACAATGCATCACTGGTACTGTACTTATGCTCTGTCATCATTGAGATCACACCCCATAATGCCTAACATATGGGGCAACCGCCCTTTTTTCACTACCCTAGCTACAGCTTTTCAAATAACCATCAAATATTTTCGAACCCACCACAATGAAATTTTGAAAGTTTTATTTCTCACTAACTTTTTTGCAAGTTTTCAGAAAAAAACAGTCATATAATTGAAGATTAAAGAGTCATAACAATTTACATGTACGTTCCCTGGAGATGTAGAAATAGTTGCTATAGATTTAACATTTTTGTTGCCCAGACTTTTCCTGTAAAAGAGTATAACAATCCCAATGAACTCAATAATGGATAGACTTGTTAGAAGACTGTATAATTAGTTAAAAAACCACTGTACCCACTTATTCTTCCCTCTCATCATTTACTTGCCTGTGTAGATGTTTTTAATGTTTTTATCAGATAAACTCTTACATTACACAGGGATATCTTCTGTTGAGACTCTCCTAATTTTCTATTTTCTCATACCTGTTTTTTTTTTCTTTTTTTCAAACTAATACTAGATAATTTTGAAAAGGCTTACCAGAATGATCTATACTGCTGTCTGAGTACATGGATAAACCCAAAGCTGATCTTATATTTCAGCTGAAGCAGACAGAAGATATTGTCCAAATAGGGCATAATAGTGTGTCTTCTAACAGACAAGTATGGGTTTAAGCAGGTGTATATGACATAACTCTTGATATGCAAATTAATTTTTAAGTTGGGGCAACATTTTTCTCAACATAAGGGAGCTACATGTTCTGCCATCAAGTGTAAAAAATAAAACTGCTACAAGTAAGCCAGTAAAGAATATAACTGTCTTTAATACAAAACTATCCAATTATAGTGCTCTCATCAGACAATTTTTAGTATATGTGCCTGTATTTTTAATTCTGCATTTAAGGTATATACTATAGAAAAAGAACATTTATATTTTAGGAGGTAAGAGTTTAGCTTTTTAGTCAGAAAGTGGTTACTTAACAGTATATGTTGGTTAGACATGAGACTGTGCATGGGATACTTTGCATATTTGTTTTTTTCTTTATTTCTTATAGCCAGGGAGATACATTATTTGCTAAATTCATTGACTATTTGCATGTATTTGTGAAGTGGAAGGTAAAGAATTGTGTTGAAGTAACAGCGATGCAATACACTTGTCTGTTTGCTTGAGTTTATGTTAGCTATCTGAGTATTCTCACAATTTGTGTCAGGTACATTTTGCAGAAGGTGACCCAAAATTTAGCTTGTGATGAAGTAAAATGCTGAATTTATAGCAGTTTGGTTACACTTAAGTATAGAATAGTAGCAAAGCTGCACTTAAAAAGTCTGACAATGCTGGATATCACAGGACATATGGAAAGAATGCCGTGGGATAATTCAGATTAGCTCATCTTTTAATAAAACTGCATTATATCCAAGGAAGTTCCATACTAGAGCTTTTGCTTATTTGGATCATCATACAAAAATACTTATACAGCACCCCAATAGCAACAACAAAGAAGGAAAAAGTCAAAACAATTGCTTTGAGGACAATGTTGCTCCATTAAGCAGATTCACGTAGCTAAATTCTGCAAATAGCAATATAGCTACTCACATTACATAATGCAAAAAAATATTTGGGGGATGTGTATTTGGATTCACATGGCATAATTGATGCATGCTGATGAGAATGTTTAACAGAATTTATGTCCTCATAGGATCATAGCATCATAGGAAGTTGCTAGGCTAACGGCCCTAGGGCCCTTACAAGCCGAGCCTATTTCGACCCTTATTTTCATGATCAGTACCTAATGCCTGGGTCCAAGAAGGTCACACATGGAACCCCTGGGGTGAATTCATGGTTACCCATCCAGTCATCCAGATTGTGTTTGAAGAGGGCCAATGAAGTGTTCTGTTTGACCTGAAGTGGGAGTCTGTTCCAAAGGTGTGATAACCTCTGGGAGGCAAACTGTCTCTCCAGCAGGTTTTATTAATGTCACATACCAGGTTAAGGTCTTTAGAGCTAGTAATCATGTACCATTTGACTTGCGGATATGCAGCATTTCCACTAAAGCAGGGTCAGTGATTGCTGTATATGCAAGACAGAGATCACCTCTGAGTAGTCTGTACGAAACAGAATAAAATGACAGTGATTTAAGATGATCCACATAGGACAGATGCTGAAGACTTTGAATTTTCCTTGTGAGGAACTGTTGTGATTTCTCCAGTTACTGCAGATGCTTGAAAGGTACATACCAAAAGGAGCACTGTACTCAATTAATGGCCTGTTGAGGGAAGACTACAGGGAGGTTATAACTTCTTTTTTTTCTGGAGGCAATGCCATTACTTACAAAATGAGCAATATAGAATGGCCTTCTTACCACAGTGGAGTCATGTTGATTAAAGGTACGATTTTTGTTAATCTGTTTGCCCAGGTCTCTCAACGCATACTTAGGGTGTTGCTATTGATGTGGAAGTTAGCAGAAACATTGCTCTTACTGAAATAGAATGCATTTTCATGCATTGAGATTAAGGCCATGACTTTGGCACCAATCATTTGTTTGTGTAAGTCCATCTTGTAGGATGTTGACATCATTTGGAGATTCTATGACCGCTCCCAGTTTGCAGTGATTAGCAAAATGTGTCAGCCACAGACCTTTAGTTTTAGCTTGTACTTCAGAGAAACAGATTCTAAACAGTAGACGTCCCAGGACTGATTCCTGTGGAACACCACCGGTTGCAGGTCTGTTGTTGGAGGTGGCTCCCCCTATTTTGATTACATGAGTTCTATCAGTGAACCAGTTAGCAACCCATCTAATGATATAAGGGTTGATAGCTAGCTGGGTGAGTTTGTCAATGATGCCTGAGTATGTGTGTGTGTGTGTGTGTGGGGGGGGGGGGGTTGGCAAACATTCTTTGATCCTTTTACATTCACTGAAACTACCCTTGGAGAATCAACAGAAACTCATTTAACCAATACTGCATTGTGCATAAAGGGACTGCAGTTTAATCAACAAAGGTTAAGACAGAAGATATATTTCACTTTTTTCTGGATATCAGTGTGTCATACACAGCTAAATGCTGGCCAAAGAAAAATAATTATCTAAAGCAAATGTTAATAAGAAAAATAAAGAAAAGCAAAGCAGCACCCCACTAAACATAGCAAAAAGAAATAAAGAAATGCACACCAAAAGCAACAACTTTGAGAAAAGTATTCCTGCACTTTTTGTTCAGAGTTGATTTTACAGTAAGAAGGATTAGGTCTGCACTCTGGTGGCAGTGAGAGTAGTGTGATCTCATTCTGAGCTGAGAATCACTTGAGTCAGCTTTAAATGTAATTTGGTGATTGGCTACAAAGCTATTTTGTTTGTTTCGTCAGCTTATGTGCCTGTATAACGTTAGCAGATATGCATAATGCTGATAATTGACAGGGTGTTTGGCAATGCCCTGTATATATATGCAAGCACCTCAAATTAAAACGTACACTATAAAAACTTCATCTGAAATCTTCCCACATACTTAGTTGAGCATAGAGCAACTGGTTTGTTTGTTGAGGAACTCTGCCTTATGAGTTTAGTACTAGATAAACCTCTTACAGCATCCTAGCTAAGCCAGCTGTAATCTCTTCTTGTACTATCCCCTTGTAAAACGTGTAAATAGGATCTGTAACTATGGATGTGCAGTACCCTGCTACCTCTGCAACTAGCTTGGTGGATTTGGGCATCCTAAGACAATGTAGCAATTGTCTCATGTATACTGGGAACTACCTAATTCTAAAGCAAACTGATATTGTATGTAAGAGTTGTAGTTACACAATGTCACTGGAGGCAAGGCCCTCACTTACTACTATTAAAAATACCAAACAGCTTGTGAGTAACACACTACACCTGCCACACACGGTACAGACCTGCCACATAGACCCGCATATGCTGAGGCTCTTAAATGTTATATTCCCAATCCTCAAATGCCTCCAAGATGCTGCATTTACAGTAAGTATCCTCAGAAACTTCATATGCATTCTACAAAAGCAACACCCACCACAGCACGTACAGCCACATCACTTGGTGTCTCAACCTCTAAACCCATAAGGCAAACCACCACACAACCCAATATTTTGGTCACAGGAGGATCCATTGTGAGACACAGAGATGTCCCACTCACCAAGATAAGTAAGGAGAGAGTCACGGTCATTTCTCAGTGCGAGAGGATATGCTAGCTTGTGTAAGCACTCAGGTTGTTAAAACCCAGGTGCAGCATAGCTCAGTCATAGTCTGTGTGAGTGTACATAACCTGACATATATATCCTTTGACGTGATGGAGCTCTCAGACTATGTGCCCTACTTATATACGTACCTCCTTTGACATGATGGAGCTCGCAAACTATGTGCCCCAGTCCTATATATGTACTTCCTTTGACATGATGGAGCTCTCAGACTATGTGCCCTAGACCTCTATACATACCTCTTTTGACACAATGGAGCTGTCAGACTATGTGCCCTAGGCCTATATATATATATATATATATATATATATATATATATATATATATATATATATATATATATATATATACACACACCTCCTTTGACATGATGGAGCCCTCAGACTATGTGCCCGAGACCTATATACGTACCTCCTTTGACATGATGGAGCTCGCAAACTATGTACCCCAGTTCTATATATGTACTTCCTTTGACATGATGGAGCTCTCAGACTATGTGCCCCAGGCTTATATGAGCCTAATATTGAGCAGTATTCTACCTTCTCCAAGAATGATGGCAGAATATGAACAGAAGATAATTGAGCTTAATAATTGCTTAGTTTTGGTGTCATTCTATGAAGGTGCAATATTTGTCTGCTTGGGAAGATATGGTTGACTGTTGACAGTTCATGCTGTTTTGTCAGAGATGGACTGCACTTGCCTCTCTAAGCTTTTGAATATTGACTAAAACCTTTTCTACTCCAATAGTGCCTTTTCTAGGCATTGCCAGCTTGATTAACCTTCTGATGTAGCTCAACCTACCTAGAGTAATCTAAAGGTGTTACTCCTAGACGCCCGGACCCTACACAAGAAACTGCTCCCTCCAAGATGTCTTCACTCTGAAGAATGTAAACATCTGTGCAGGTACAGAGACATGCTTTAAAGTCATAGAGACGATCTCAAAAGTGAAGGGTTATAATGTCTGCCACACATTTTGCAATCTACTGTACAGAAAGGAAAAGAGGTGGGGGAGTCTTAATTTACATCTAACAGAAACATACCTCAAGGCTGATCAAACAGTATGTATTGCTAGAGCTTCTCCAGGTCGAAATTACCATAAGCAAAGTCCCATACCATATCCTGACAAGATCCCCCTCTATGACTCAGGAATCCCATACTGCATATTTAAATGAACTGGAGACTCTCTCCATTTAATCCAATACCATATTCAGGGGCGACTTTAACTAACCAACTGGACCAGCTGGTCTTTACACCCATACAGAGCACTAACATCCTTGACCTGATCCTCACAGACATGGGGGAATGTTCACCCCCCCCCCCAGTGTAATGTCCTCAGTGGTCAGTTCGCATCATAAAGCTGTCTCCTTTGAAATAAAAATTAAAGCAAGACTCCATCTAACCTTAGAACTTTTAAGAATTATTGTAAGGCTAACATCCTTCGATTAAGCAACACCCTAGCCAAATTCCAAGTCCACCCCAAACCCTGAGAGCTTTTCACAGAAATCCCGTACAATCATATAAATAGCTGCACAGAAACAGCAGCACCTACCCAAAATAAGCACATGACAACCTCAAAAAAGCCACCCAGATGGAATCTCACCATCAAAAGGATGTACAACAAAAGAAAGAAATTTATGGACAGATGTAGGAAGATCTATGTTCCACAAGGTAATACTCCCTTGTCAATCTAAACAAGCAATTCAGGGGACTTATAAGTCTACCAAAGCCATATCTGAAGTAAAAATAGCCCTCACAGCAAAAAACAGCCACAAGGCTTACTTCAGCTATGTCTACAACCTCAAAGGCAACATACAATAATGTGCTGAACTAATTGTGAATGAAGCCACCTATACTGAGTTGGAAGGCAGCAAATGTACTGACAAATGTAGCTTCAGTTTTATTGCCTGCTCCCCTAGTCACTCCTCCTGAAATACCCTCAGCCGTAACTCCCCCAACTAGTACTACAGAACAGGTTCTCAACACGCTCTCTAAGGACAGAAACACTTCATAGATGGGTCAGATAATCTCCCAGGCTTTTTACATAGCTGAATCATGACCGGTCAGGCCCACCAGACTCACTACTGTAGCCTCAAGCCTCAAGACAGGCTTTGAGTCAAGCAAATAGAGGAATGCAACTGCTCTCACTCTGCACAAGGGTGGGCTATCTATGGACCTGGGCAACTACAGACTCATAAGTCTTAGTAGTCTCATATACAAAGCCATGGAAAGAATCATCATGGAAATGATAAGCAATGACATAGGAAACCTACAGACACTGGATCCAACCCAGTCTGGTTTTGTCAACGGCAGGTCATCTTTACCTATCCTGCTGGACTTCTTCAGGAAGGTCACTAAAGCCATATATGACGGCAAAACAGAGCACACTGCCTATCTTGACCTGGCCAAAGCATTTGTCACAATACCTCATTTGAGCATTGTAGGTAAACTCACTAAATTAGGCATAAACCCGTATGTCACCCAATGGATAGCTAGCTGGCTCAACAGACAGGACCCAAGAATTTAGGATAAGGGAGATTACTTCCACAACAAGGACAGTCAGCCAAAGTTAAGGGCCTCTGGCTGAACAAGTTTGCAGATGATGCCAAGCTAGGTGCAGTGATCGAATCCCACAAATACCCTTCAAAAAAGCCTGACACAGATAAATAATTTGTGCTGGAGCCATGGTCTAAAACCCAATGCAAAGAAATGCATAACAGTATCCTTTGGAAAGGCAGACACCCCTAGAAATTGCCACATTGATAATACATCTGTAGAAACAGACCCAGTCATCAGGGATTTGGGAACATATATAGGATATAACCTGACTTTTGATCATCAAATATCTACAGTGATGGGAAGATCATTCTATGTTACACAGCTTATAAGCAAGAACAGGGTATCTAGGTCCAAGATTGTCATTGTCCCCCTGTACTTGACGTTATCCAAGCAAACATTGAGTGCAATGCACCCTTTGGTATGTATCTCACAAGGCATTTGCAACAACTGGAACATCCACAGAACATCCTCACAAAAAAATTACAGTTCATAAACAACATGTCCAGAGCAGACCACCTCAAAGCCGTACCCTGACTCCTACAGACTGTTGCAATCCAATATTTATCTGACCTACAAAGCATTGTCTGATTCCACTCTGATGGACCTGGTGCACATTGGCAAAATTAATAGCAGAAATACCCGATCAAAGCACTTAAACCTTGCGTGCAACATATATAGGACATGTCAAAGGGATAATTATATATCTCAGAGACTATTCCTCTTCTGGAACCTGCTTCTAATGCTTGTGAAGCAGAGCTCATCCTTAACCAAATTCAAGCCTAACTTGGACCACTGGATGCAGACTCAGAAATTTGCCGCTAGTCTGGCACCTGTGGCTCATGTGGACAGAAGCAGCCTGTAATTGCATGAAGCCCATATCCAACCCTTAAAAATACCCGGGTTATCAAAGCATGTCAGTTATATTTGAGAAAGCATGGTTAGGCTTATAAAGGCTGCTAACACAATTAGCCCCGTAATCAACTATGAACCTAGGCACTGAACATAGAATAATTCTGCAGCTAGAGACCTAGTTTCTACTTAATGCCACTCAAGTATATTTCTCTTGATTACTTTGTTGTTGTCTACAGTTTGATATGAATGGCCACAGTCCTCTGAGGTAACTTTTTCCAAATACATGTTTCTTTGGGGTTTCCTTCTTTGCAGGACTTACTTATGTTGGCTCTTTTGCTTAAAGATTTTCATTATATTTAAATAAACGCTGTACCACTCATGCAGCTGGTTGGTTTTGCAATAAACTGGGGGCTGCACTATGATTTTCTTACCAAATAAGCTAAGAGTTTGAAAACCAGTATTTAAAAAACAAGTCTGTGAATCTTAACTGCAGTAGAGTGTAGTTATATCAGAAATACGGCACTGTATTTGGGATGGGATAAAAAATTCTTACTTGAAAAAGTCCAGCAGTGCCTAGTAACATGACCCTGCATAAAGCTATGACAGCTCTAACGTTATCACAGCTTCAAATAGTGGCAAGTCATAAGAACTGTAGGTATTTGTCCTTTTAAACAATTACTCTTTTTTTTAAACTCTGATTATCTTTTTTAGTCAACATTGACAGTAACCCTTTATTTAAGTTCCTTATGCTTATACAAACAAGACAGTAACCCTTTATTTGAGTTCTCTCTCTCACTCTAATGAGCACAAAAGAACAAAGTGCCTGTTGAGAAGGACCGTCTATAAAGTTACCACAATAACTACCTCATAATGTGTCACAAGACAAATACAGCATTAACATCAGAGACACCATTGTTAGCACTGAAGAAGCAGAATCTGAGTCTTCTGAAAAAAATAGTTTGTAGAAACACAGTTTTAATACAGGCAACTTTTTCTTAAGTAGTGCTACACTAAAAAGATCTTTTTGTCTAGAACGGAGCAGTAAAATCAACAGACAGGCATTATGCTCCAATAATATCTCAGCAAAATGGTAGCAGTAGTAAAAAAAAATCAGTAGCAAATGATGTGCACAGTTGGAACATCTTAAGCAAAACCCAAGGCTGTCCATAAGAATACTAAGTAACACATTTAGGCTAGTTTTCATAGTCACATTAATTTAATGATTCCACGTGCAGAAACTGGGATTTGAAACTGTTTGGAATGTTATTTCGGTAGAGTAATGATGTGCTTTTCCAGATAAATACCCTGTATGTATCCCTCTGCAATAAAAATACCAATGGCAGTGGGTATGAAATCATAGTAATGCACTGCTAAAAAAAAAAATTAATTTGGCAACATTGTCATTATTTGTATGTTGCACACTTATCTATCTGTTTGTCTATCTGTCTGCCTATCTGTTTGCCTCTCTTGACATTGTAATTTGTTAACTTGGGTGGGAATTTCCTGGACAGAACCCATTTACAGAGGGGATCAGAAAAGAAAAGCTTCACTAAACTCTAAAAACACTGGACTATATTAAGCTGATTAATGTCATATCTTGAGTTACAAACAGATAAATAGAAAATGAATGCATTCACACAATGCAGGCAGTAGCTTAACAGTGTCTGAAATGCCAAAATGTAGCATGAATATTAAATATGTAAAAAATGTCATAGCAAAAACAGACAAAATCAGAAAGAGTGTCAGTAAAAATGTTATGTAAAAACAAAAGAAGGAAATCTCTTTAAGAAATTCTTGTTACTAAGCAATGTGACTGAAAGATACTTGTCAGGGCTGATAAGGTTGGATTAAAAATTGTCCCAAGAGAAATAGGTCTGCTGAGTGAAGATTCCAGACACAGCTACATCCAAGATGACCCAGATCTAGCTAAAGACCTGCGTGATGTAGGAGGCAGTGAGGGAACGGAAGGGATGGAGTCATGGACAACAGCTTCCCTATACTCCAAAAACAAATATGTCAATAGTCTAAAACCAATGGAGAAACAAAAAGTCAGTTCCACACCACCAAAATGACAGAAAAACTTATTTTACAGAGTAAATTGAGCGCTTTCATCTATTAAATCCAGACTTCTTCAGAATCAGTGTTTAACAGTTGATACCCCATTTAAATATTCCGCCCTTTAATCATGTGATCAAAAACAGTCTAATCCTAAAACACACACAATTACCCAATAAAGTAATTAATAATAAAAAGATTCAAAACAGTGTACAATACAGAGATAGTTGTTCAACAAACTTAAACATTATATGCCCTTAATTTAAGCACACTGTTAATAGAGATGTCTTCATTTAAGCTGGGGGGGGGGGCAGTGGCATTTAATCTGAGT
Source organism: Protopterus annectens (assembly GCF_019279795.1). Classification (NCBI taxonomy): domain Eukaryota; kingdom Metazoa; phylum Chordata; order Ceratodontiformes; family Protopteridae; genus Protopterus; species Protopterus annectens. The sequence goes on along the minus strand of NC_056747.1, from coordinate 1,172,126,434 downwards.
TACCACCACAACTCTTTCTCCTAAATCAACTCTTCCCACACTTCCCTCCAGGATCTTTAACAACACTTTCAACAACAAAAAACAAAAAATTCTGATCAGAATATTTGTTTAGCTACAGAATTTTTTGTATTTGACTTCCTTATGTTTAAAGTGTGCTCGTAAACTCTTTCCTTAAACTTTCTTTGGGTTTTACCCCACATAAAAACATGTGCGTTTTTGACAAATGGCTACATAAATCACACCCTGGGTATTACAGTTATTATATGATTTGGCCCTGATTGCAATTCCATTGACTACCACTCGTTCACCCACCAAAATACCATAACTGGTTTATTCCCTGTTTTGTCTACCATGCCATTAAAACAGGAAAAAAAAGACCAGGTTTTTCATTAACACCTTCCCAATAGAAGCTACTTCCACAGAAAAATTGGTCACAAAAGCAGTTTTGAAAGCAGTTTTGTGTTTGGTGTTCCAACTAGTATCGTTGTTGAACATCTCTGATACGTTATTGAAGGCAGACTTTAGAAGGGGAAAAATAATTCCTTTCTCTCTCTTTTCTATAACCTCAGCTATAACAGAAAAGATCATCCCATCTGGATACCCTCTTGTTTGAAACATTTCACTCAAAGTTCTACTTTACATATTAAACTGGTTGTCATCTGAAACCATTCTGGCCAAACGTATAAATTGGCCCTTGACTATTCCACGTTTTTGAAGCAAAGGATGATTACTATCAAAATTCAAGAAACTGTTGCTATATGTTGGTTTTCCATAGATGGTACTCACTAAACATTCCTCATCAACATTTTTGAAGAGCTTAACATCAAGATAACTAATACTGTCATGGTTATAGAAGTAGGTAAATCTTAAAAAAGATGTGGCACTGTCACTGTACTCAGTAAAGCCCCTGTCTCATTCTCTGGGCTATCCCACACAATAAAGATATCATCCAGAAAACTAAGGTATAATTTCCAGGGTTTTATAGGGACTGTGTCATATAAAAATTGTTTTTCCCATTGAAGATGTACAATGTTGACATAAATGGGGGCACAGGAATCAGCAGCTTGCCTGTCCCAGTGGGTGGACATTGACAGAATGATGACATAGGACTGCAGTTTAGAGGAAAGCCTAGAAGTACACCTTTTCTCCAGGTGCTCCACGGGTGTGTCACCTTACCAAGTAGTATGCAGAACTCTTGCTGGGAATCATGGGCGTGTAGAGAAGCACACACCACACTGAACCATGCTAGGAAATAAATAGGAGGGTAGCAGAAGCATTCAAAAAGTTTCCTACCCCCCACCTGAAGACTGATTCCCAGCTCTTATGGATTAGAACAAATGAGCTAGTAGGTGACAAAAGTGGATGGACATGAGGGACATAGTCCAGAAAATGATTAAAAGAAATAAAAGTCATCTTAATATGTAGAAATTTTGGAAGGGCAACACACTGGATAAGTGTTATTTGAGCTGTGAAAGCTGACACTAAATGGAAGGATGCTGTAGAAAAGATTAACGTGACTGATGGGCATTTTGCTAAGAGACAGCAGGAGAGGAATAGAGCTTAGCACAACATTGTTTGGGCAGGACTACAGTGTTTAGGATGTGGATAAAGAAAAGGAAATGGAAGAGTAAAAGAAAAACAACAGAAAGACAAAGGTGATAAGATTAAAAAGGCATGCAGGGGTATCAGTAAAGGACATAGTAAGTATAGAATGTCATTTGGTCTTGATAAATGTGCAAAAGCAACCTTTAAAGCAGGAAAGCTGCAGCACCAAGAAAACATCCGTTTGGGACAGGAATGTGATAAAAAAGAACTTGACCAAGAGGGAGTGTATAAATACTTGTGAATTGATGAAGGCTAAACAATAAAACACGAACAAATGCAAATAAAATTTAGTAAGGAATATTTTAGAAGACTAAAATTAATACTGAAAATAGTGTTGACATCTAGGAAAAAAATCCAGCCTATAAACCAATTTGTTCTTCCTGTCCTAACTTACAGTTTTGGAGTGATTGACTGGCCCCAAAAGGTGTTGGATAGGTTGGACAGGAAAACAAGAAGGATGCTTCATGCTCATTAATTGATTTATAAAAATCAGTGCATATCGAGATTATATATTCCCCGTTCCGAAGGTGGTATGGGCATCCTTGAAACTGATTACATGTATAGATCTGCAATCATGGGACTGCATGCCTATCTGCTGACTTCACAAGACCCAAAAGTAGTGAAAGTTTTGAAACACAAGAAGAATAAGTCTAAGACGATGTCTTTGCTTAGTTTAGCAGAAGCATATCAGTGTCAAGCAGGAATGGAAACCAAACCAGAAGCAGATAAAATCAGGGAGCAACTGAATGTGCCAAAAAACAAAAGAAAGTATATAAGATGAAGGATCAGATAAGAAGGCAAGAAATGTGGAAAATGCATAACTATAGTTACAAGTGTAGAAAACTCAATCAGGATCGAATACGGGAATGGTTAAGGAGAGGCAAATTCAAACCAAAGGATAAAAGGTTAATATTGGAGGCTCAAGACAGTGAACTATGTTTTACTATGTTTTATGTTTGGTTTACAAAGTCCATTGAACATGTGGGGGAAACAGACAAATTTAGGTTTTGTAAAACAGAGCTGGAAACATTTGCACATCTTTTTGCTGGTTGTGACATACTAATGTCAGAAGGACTGTATTCTGAAAGGCAAAATAATGTGGCAAGATTGTTGCATTGGGGTTTATGCAAACATTATAATACTGATGTAGCAGAAAAACACTGGAAACATGATTCACAAAGTATTATAGAAAATAATGAAGTCTATATCACATGGGATCACCCATTACCAACAGGTCAAAAATAGATGCGAGACAACCAGTATAATAGTCCATGAAATGAAGGGATCCTATTAGATGACCGAAGACGCATACTTTTGAATATGTCTTGGTTGAACTTGAAAAGACAAAAAGGCAAAATAATGAAGTAAAGTAGCATATAAGCGAATTCTTTCCCTGGGAAAGAAATTGCTTGGCCATGTCCATTACTTTGCCGTTTTCGTCACTGTAGTGCGATCTTGGAGTTGGTACATTTAAGTAGGGGGGCACAGCCCCCCCCATATTGGGGAGGTGGGGGATGAAGCCCACCACTTTATGTTATGTCTTAAATGTTTTTGTTTT
>NC_056747.1:1172015771-1172103271 GCF_019279795.1 Protopterus annectens | reverse complement strand
TGTTATGAGTAGTGAACCTTGAGATCTTTTTGGAGAGGAAACATTGAGGTCTGTCAAGGTAATTTAGGTGCTTAGCAAGCTACATGCCAAAGGGTGCATTATATTCAGTGATGGGACTAATAGGGGATGAATAAAGTAGGATTATAACTTATATGGACCTTAATAACATACAATGAAGAATAAGCCGTGTGGTAGAAGGTAGAGAGATTTTCTAACCAACACTGAGACATGGGAGTCAAAGGCCAATCTGTCATACTACCATCTCCCTGACAACTGTATCAAATTTCAGTTGAATATTATTTACATGGCAGCCAGTAGTAATGCTAGATTTACCAAAGGAAACCATGCTTGAGTTTGAGGCCAAGTCCTAATTAATACACTAAGTATTTGTTTGATCTAGCCTTTACCAGAGAATTTTGGTATCAGAATGGTATTTGATAACTACCTCTAGTTTGCAATCATCAGCAGACTTAGCCAAAGTCCCTTTATAGGGTTCCTATTATATAATCGAAGACGCAATCCTTCGAATGCTTCTTGATCGAATTTGAAAGCATGAAACAGCAAAATAGCAAAACGGCATATAAGCGATTTCTTTCCCTGGGAAAGAACTTGCTTGGCCGCCTCCGTTACTTTGCCATTTTCCTCACTGTAGTGCGATCTCGGAGTTGGTATATTTAAATGTGGGGGTGGGGGCACAGCCCCTCACATTGGGGGCTGTGAGGGGCAAAGCCCCCCACTTTATGTAATGTTTTGAAGATTTTATTTTTATTTTTTATTTTTTTTTTTGTGGAACAGCGATTTTTTTCCCTGGGAAGAAAAATCGCTGTTCCAAGTGTTTGGGATTGTAAGCTTTTGCTTATATGGGGTCAATAAATCAGTGTTCACTTTTTTAAGCAAAATCAACTTCACATTACTTAAGACCAAGGTGGAAAGGTTCACAGCACCAATGCTAAAGGACAATGCTGTCCAAGTTGCTGAAACCTTTACAAAGGCACTCTATGAGCATCTGCAGAAATGTATGGATCATGCTATCCCAAGTAAAACCAAGTCTCACTCCTCCAAAAAAAAGGAAACCAGTCTGGTGGACCCCTGCCATAAACAAACTATACAACAGAAGGAGGAAACTAGTACAGAAAAGAGTAAAATCCCAAGAAGGAAAGACATCCCTGATCAGTATCAGCAAGAAACTACGATCCCTCATTAAATCATCCAAGGCTAGTTTCAAAACATAAATTGCCAATGACTCCAAAGATAACCACAAAGCGTTCTTTAGCTATGTCAAGAACCTAAGTGGAAACTCTCAGATCTGCTCTGAGTTAGTGCAGAATGGCACAAAATACACTGAACCGACTGATATTGCCAACCTTCTAGCAGACAGATTTAGTGCAAGCCTCACCCCCCCTCACCCCCTAAAGGGCCCATAACCATACGAGAAGAATGTAGGGCCCCATCAATCACCGAAACACAGGTTAAAACAGCCCTATCCAAAGCCCAAAACACAGCTTCAATGGGACTGGACGGTGTCCCAGGCTGTGTCTTACAAGAGCTCCAAAATGAACTAACCCCTCACCTAAACACATTGTTAAAACTCAGTCTTTCTACAGGCTACATACCCACAGAGTGGTGCACAGCAACAGTTATCCCATTCCAGAAAGGTGGAGCCACAACGGACCCCAGGAACTATTGCCCTATAAGCCTGACTAGCCCGGTCTGCAAGGCTATGGAGTGCATCATCATGGAACTCATTAACAGAGACATTGGGAACCTCCAAACCTTGGACCCTACCCAGTTTGGCTTTGTTAAGGGCAGATCATGCCTCCTAAACCTGGTGGACTTCTTTGAGACAGTTACCAAGGCATTAGATGAGGGAAAGGAGGTCCACACAGCCTACCTAGACCTCGCAAAGGCTTTTGACACCATTCCCCAGTCTAGTATTATAGACAAGCTCACCAGCTTAAACATAAACCCCTACATCACAAGACGGGTTGCCAACTGGCTCATGGATAGAACCCACATGGTGAGAGTTGCAGGCTCTATGTCTGACTCTAAACCAGTTACAAGCGGCATCCCCCAGGGCTCAGTCCTAGGACCCTTCCAGTTTGGTATATACTTCTCAGAGGTACAGGCAAGCATAGGAGGACTATGGCTGACCAAGTTCACAGATGACTGCAAACTAGGGGCCATAATTGATTCTCTGGCTGATACAGACACCCTCCAGAAGGGTCTCACTGAGATGGATACCTGTTGTCAAAATCATGGCCTCAAGCTAAATGCCAAAAAGTGCATAGTCATCCCCTTTGGAAAAGATAAAGTAACCGCGAACTACCACATAGGTGGTAGTCCCCTAAATACAGAAAATGTAATAAGGGATCTGGGGACCCAAGTAGACAGTAATCTCTCCTTTGATAACCATATTGCCAAGGTGGTTAGAAAATCCTTCTATGTGGCCCACCTAATCACAAAAGGGTTTGCATCTAGAACAAAAGAGGTTATTGTGCCTCTCTACTCATCACTCATTAGACCCATCATAGAATACAACACCCCATTTGGGATGTACCTTACAAGACACCTGAACAGCTGTAAAGACCACAAAAGTACCTCACCAAGAGGATTACTGGCCTCAAACAGATGCCCTATGCAGCCCGACTCAAGAAACTCCAGCTGTACTCGGTTGCATACCGCTTACTCAGAGATGATCTCTGTCTGACATACAAGGCCATGTCCAACCCAGAATTGATGGACATGTTCCACCTAAAAAAAAAAACAAATCCCGGAGAGCCACACGCTCTAGAGATATAAACCTCACCACAACGATAAATAGGACATGCTGGAGGGATAAATTCTGTCCCAGGGACTCCCCATGCTCTGGAACAGGATTCCACTATACATCAGGCAGAGCCCCTCACTAACACTCTTCAAGAGAAACCTTGACGGGTGGATGGGAAACAGAAAATTTACCTTGGGGATCACTGCAGTGGCTCTGCTGGACAGTGGTGCAGGGAACTAATGGCTCTGCTGGACAGAGGCACAGGGAACCAATCTAAGGGGGTGGTGAAAGCCAACACATTCTGGCTAGGCTTATAAATGCCCTTGGGCAGATAGCCTAGTACTTACCTATGAACCTATGAACCTATGGAAGCAATCTCTCCTTAGCCTGAACAAGCAAATAAGAGCACTAGTGAAATCCTCTAAAGCCAACTTCAAGTCCAAATTGGTCACATCTACTAGAGACAATCATAAGGCCTTCTTCACATGTGTCTGCAATCTGAAAGGAAGTACCCAGATCTGTTCAGAACTGTTGGTCTAGGACAGCACAGACACCAATGCTGTAGATATAGCCAACCTACTGACTGACAGAGTCAGCAAAAACTTCACCCCTGTGTTCCCTCCATCAGTAAATCAGGACATCCCCAGTACCTGCCCTCCTCCCCTTATCTCAAGGGAACAGGTCATCACTGCCCTCTCAAAGGCAAAAAATACAGCCTCCATGGAACCTGATAGCATCCCAGGCTGCATCCTACATGAACTCAGGCATGAACTTGTAGCACCATTAGGCACCCTATTCAACCAAAGCCTGAGTACCGGCTTTCTTCCAGCCGAGTGGAGGACAGCCACTGTCATTCCTTTACACAAAGGTGGAGTGTCCACTGATATGGGAAATTATAGACCCATCAGCCTATCTAGCCTGATCTGCAAGGCCATGGAACAGATTATCATGGACCTCATTAACAGGGACAGTGGCAATCTCCAAATGCTTGACCTCACACAGTTTGGCTTTGTCAAGGGGAGGTCATGTCTGTTAAATCTGGTTGACTTCTTTGAGACAGTCACCAAAGCCACGGACGAGGGGAAGATGGTGCACACCACCTACCTTGACCTGGCCAAAGCCTTCGACACTATTCCCCACTTGGGCATAATAGATGAACTCTTTCAACTAGGCATAAATCCATATGTTATCAGATAGGTAGTAAATTAGCTCACTGATAGAAACCACTTAATTAAAATAGTGGAAGCCACCTCAAGTTGTAGACCAGTAACGAGTGGCATGTAATATGGATCGGTCTTGGGGCCTCTGTTATTCAGGATATACTTCTCTGAGGTACAGACCAAAACCAGTGGGCTATGGCTGACAAAGTTTGCAGATGGCTGCAAGCTGGGCACAGTCATCAATTCTCCAAGCGATGTGGACATCTTTCAAGAGGGTCTCACCCAAATAAATGACTGGTGCCAGAAACATGGCCTCAAGCTGAATGCCAAAAAAATGCATCATCATGCCCTTTGGAAAGAGTGATGTCCCCACAGATTAGCACATTAATAACAACATCCTAAGCACGCAACCTGACTCTCGACTGCCATGTTGCTTCCGTTGTAAGGAAATCTTTCTACATGGCCCACAATAAGTAAGGGTATCTCATCCAAGGACAAGGAGGTCATTACATCCCTGTATCCTTCCCTTATAAGGCCAATTATTGAGTACAATGCCCCCTTCAGCATGTACCTTGCAGGGCACATGCAGCAGCTGGAGAGACCACAGAGGTTCCTCACCAGAAGAATCCAGGGCCTCAAACATCTACCCTACACAGATAGGCTAAAAGCCCTGTCCCTGTACTCTGTTTCATACAGACTCCTCAGAGGTGACTTCTGTCTGGCATACAAAGCAATCTCAGACCCCGCCTTGATGGGACTGCTGCCTATCTGCAAGTCAAGCTGTACTCGAGTAACTCTTACGCGCAACTTCAACCTGGTCTGTGACATCAATAGGACTTGGTGGGACAGATTTGTGTCCCAGAGCCTCCCCATCTGTAGAATAGACTCCCTCTCCATGTCAAGCAGAGCACCTCATTATCCCTTTTCAAGCACAACCTGGATAACTGGATGGGAAACAAAAAATACACCCCTGGGATTCCACCTGTGTCCCTGCTGGGTAGGGGCTCTGGGTGCTGACTTGTCTAAACATGGGCTAAACTGTTGGCTAGGCTTATAAGGGCCTCAGGACCAATAGCCTCATAACTTCCTATGATCCTATGATCCAACAAAGTACTATTTATTTTGAAAACTGAGAAAAAGAATTGGTCCAAAGTGATCTCAGGATAGGAGATGTGGGGTGGGGGTGTAGAGGACAGAAGAGAAAGTGGGTAGCATAATGACAGAAGTGAATTTGCCCACACAGTGTCCTTGAGGTCACAGAAGGAGACACTAATAGAGATAAGTTCAGTACAGAGATGTAGGTCACTTCTAAGATTTTTGAAGAAACTCTTATGGTTGTCTTTTCAATAAGAGGCAGTTCTAACTTCATAGCTGATCTTACATTTCCTAATGGTAACTTTGATATATTTAGTTATAAGTTTTAACCCTGTTTTATAATGATGAACTAGACTCCTTTTAATGATGGTCGGAGGGGGGGTTCTTTTTATTATTAGAGTTTTTTACGTGGTACTTTCACTGTATGGGTTTAGTTCTAAGCTTACCATTATGCATACACTAGATGGGTATAGACGCCTCAATGTATCAATCCAAGAGAGAGAAAAATTCAGAGCAGCAGACACAAGCAGCAGACGGTCAGTTAGGTGGTGTACTGGGGAGCTATACCATTTGTGATTGTCAGTATGATCAGTAAATAGTAAATAATTGCGTCTGGAGCAATCCCTGAATCTCGAGAAATTTAAAGTAATCATCATAGAAGGAGTATTACTCGTGGCTGAGAGTTATCAGTTTCTAGTTTTGTTTTCTTTTTGTGAACATTCTGAATTTTTTCTTTTACAAAGAACAGCTTTACTATTTTTTTATGGCAATCTATGTGGAGTCTGAGGGGGTTTGGTTATTCCAGCATAAAAAATCTTTCTGTAGGTGTTGTCAGGTTGTTTGAGTGATCTGACTTGCCCATTTTTGTACAACACTGGGCACATTGTGTAGAAAGGTCACCATCACTAGCAGCTCTACTGCTTGACCAGCTGAGTTGTTCTCCAGTTGCAGTCACATTTCAGCCAGGTGTAGGACATCATGCAGCTGAGAAAGTAGCTACTTTCTTGATGACTTTATTTCATATTTTGGTGTTCTGTACCTCGTAATCGGGTCTATATCATATGAGCGAATCACACAAATTGCGAATGCTCATAATATCGAACGTACCAGACCTCACCAAGCCCCCCACACCCCCCACTAAATATATATTCCAACTTCAAGATCGCACTACAGTGAGGAAAGGGCAAATATCCCATTCTTCACTGTACCGTGAACTCAGAAAAAGCACTTTGAGGTCCGGTATGTTCAATATTATGAGCTTTCGCAAGTTGTGCGGTTCGCTCATATGATATAGAGCCTGGTAATCACAGGCAAGGTAAGGTTGGAGGTTCAGCTATACCTTCTAAGATTTTCTGGTAAGGAATGGGGCTATCAGACTGACCCATTTAGCTGCAGGCCATTTTTGCTTTTTGGCTATTTATTCAATGGTTAAAAAGAGGGCTTCTGCATCGTCACTTGGTAATTTTCTGCAGGAAGTAGCTTGGCTGCATTTTCCTCTGACCCAGCAGAGTAGACTCAGGAATACTTGCTCAAGGTGGAAAACACCAGATGAATGCCAGTCAGTGAGTGTAATAGTTGTCAAATAATCGGTACCATCCTAGTCTCACTGTGTTCTTGCTCACCTTTTGCCGTTTCCAGCATGATAACATGGTTCTGTCACGTTTTATGTAAAGTTTTTCAAAGCTTCTTCCATTTTGAAATAAATGTTGCAATGATACTTGCATAACACCCAGTGTGCAAAACTGCCCAACTTTTCTATAAGTATGAGATCTTTGCTACCTTTCTCTCGATATTTGTTCAGGACACGGACTCAGTCCTTCTAGGAAGGAGTACATACTGCACTTCAGTCTTTTAACAGCTAAAAATGTCTTTATTGTTACACATTGTTGTTGCTTTGAATCAGAACTAAAATGTATGAATTACTTTAATTTTGAATTAAAGAAAAAATAAAATGTAGCAGTGTCTGTAAAGTGTTCAATTCTATCACAGGACTATAGGAATAAAACTAGGTAAGTAATCACAGGGACTATAACATGCATAGCCATATACACCTTTACTTGGATAAACTTAAAAGGTCTTTCCACCTTTGTGAAGCACTAAATACTGCTTTACCTCCCTAATCGTGCAGGTTTTACATGATGACCCTGGTTTGAATTTATGTTTACCAATTCAAGATTAGCTTAAACAGAAATATGGTTTGTTTTCATTTATATAAATATATGATTGCTTATGTCATAATTGATAATTTCATAAAGATGTTTCCTGTTTAATAAAAAAAATATTGGCCTTAATGGTAGCCAAAGTAGCAGTTTGTTTGACCTGTAGTGGCAATGTATTCCATAGGCTGGGAATATAATTGTTGGAAAACTAGCCCACCAACTATTTTTTTATGTTTTGGTATAGATTTAGGTCCCTAGTGCAGGTGTTTGTAGAGGCACTGGTTTTGCAGAAAAATGGGGAGTCAGGATTGCACCTTTCATGGCTGAAAAAACTACACACAGGTCACCACAGAGCAGCCAGTAGCATACTAAGTATAATGACAGACAAGCTGACATTTCAGGATAGTTGAAAGAAGTACTTAAGAAAGGATTTAAGACCTTTTATTTTTCTCAGTTAAAAATCTGTGGGGTTATTCCAGTTGAGCAATATGCTTAGATTCAGTGACTATCAGTGACTTCTCTCTCTGTCATGGATTCAGTGACTATCAGTGACTTTTTTCCCCTATTTTGGATTCAGTGGCTATCAGTGACTTCTGTCCCTATCTTGGATTCAGTAACTATCAGTGACTTGTGTCTCTGTCTTGGATTCAGTGACTATCGGTGACTTTTCTCCCATCTTGGATTCAGTGACTATCAGTGACTTCTGTCTCTATCTTGGATTCAGTAGCTATCAGTCACTTGTCTCCCTGATTTGGATTCAGTGACTATCAGTGACTTTTCTCCCCATCTTGGATTCAGTGACTATTTGTGGCATCTCTCCCTATCTTGGATTCAGTGACTATCAGTGACTTTCCTCTGTCTTGGATTCAGTGACTATCAGTGACTTCTCTCTCTATCTTGGATTCAGTGACTATCAGTGACTTCTCTTTCTTTACCACTATTACATTTCAGTTTGTCTCAGCATCTCACACAGGTATAGTAAATAGATGTCCTCCCATATCACTGTTGCAGTATTCCTTACAGAAGGCATCTCCTGCTTAGGATAGCCCAACATCCTGCCAGTATACCGAAGTCTATAGATCTTATAGGCACCATACGTCACATGTATGCTCCTTATGTAAGGAGTAGGGCATAAAGGTGGTGTATGTATGCAAATACTCAGAACTTCTTTGCTGCCAGTCTGAACTCCATTATTGAAGTTCAGTTTGAATTCCCTTCTGCTGTGCTGATTACTAAGCCATCTTCAGGTAAGTGCCCTGTTGGGGTTTCTTCTCTACCTTTTTCAATTTTGTAGTATACTTATGTTCATGGCATCCAAAAAGGTAAAATGTCAGTGTGGGAGGCAGATTCCCCATAAAGACCATCACGATCAGTGTCTTTTTTTGGTTAGGCACTTCCCATGACCATACGCAGTGCTCTGTCTGTCAAGCATTTGTCCCTAAGACCCTACTTATTCACTTATCTTTTTCATCCATATACCTTGAGAACCAACAGATGGCTTAAATTGTTAGCTCAGGGTACTAACATAAAATCTTCCATCCTAAGGGTCAGCCATCTGCTAAGAAGAAGGCCAAAATGACTAGGCTTGATGTGGTTGCTGTTCACCCTCCCTCAGACATCTCTCTCTGGAAGCTAGTGAAAGCCTTGAAGACCATTCGGTGCTTGGATTCCTCTACCACAATCTTGTCAGAGGTAGGCATGGATATGAATTTTCACATATCCTCAAAGGCTTTTCCAACATCTGTTCCGGACATTTAGGGGGAACCTCAGCTAATTATTTATGAGGGACCAAAGGGGATTCCTAAGAAAAAGATTCCTACTGCAATTATTGAATCCCACCAATGGTCTGAACCACTGAGAGTCCTTAGGGTGGATGTCCCACTCATGAAAAAGCAGAAAATAAAGCATATTACCCTGTTGCTAAAGATCCCCATTGTGAACAGCAGGATTTTACTCAGAGTCTGTTCAATGATTTGATGACCTGGAAACCTCATCAAGGGGTGTCAGTCCCTGTTTTTCCCTGGTCTTCCACTCCTGTTAAGGAGCTAGGGAATTGGATTCCTCAGGTGAGGACTTATATTCTGAGGAGGAATTCCTTAATTACTCCTGTCAAATTCCTTCCCCTCTAGACTATGGTTCAGAGGATGAAGATTCTTTGAGTCTGAATTCCCCCTTGGAAGAATTATCCTTTGGGGATACTATTGCCCATATGATGGAATACTTTAAATGGGATTGCTCCCAGGTCTCTGAAATTCAAAATAGGTATTATAAGCTTTTACAAATTCAGTCTTCTAAGCCATCTGCTGTTCCTCTTGTTTTGGCAGACCTTTTAGACATCTTTTCAGCTGCCTTTGTAGCTCCTGATTCTCAGTCCCCATTTCCTAAAAAAAATGATAGGTTCTACAGGGTGCCTGAGGATTGCAAATGTTTGTATAAGTGTCCTTCTGCTGATAGGTCTTCTAATGGAAAGGTTGGGTAAGAAAGTATATACTGCTTCCACCTTGTCTTTTAGGGCTGTTAATTACTAAACTTACAGGTATGTTTTGCTATTCTTTCTCAGGTTGCTAAGGTGGTATCTGACCTTCCTGATTCTGATGGGAAGGTTCGGCTCTTTTACTGCTTGAATCCACTTCTCAGGTCTCCTGTCACTCCATAAAATGCAGCTATGATGCAGCTGATGCCTCTTCTAGGGCTACTGCAGAGATGTTATGATATTAAATCCAAGCTTTTAGATGCTTCTCTGGATAATAAAAATCTTTTTTTGGGACAACTGCTGATGACCTATTTAAATCCCTCCAGGTTAAAGGCAAGGCCTTGCAGGAACTCAAATATATTTTTATCTCCCTATCTCCATATTTCAGAGGAATCGCTCTTCTGAGTTAACGTTTGTCTCCATAGGCATACTTGCCCACCTACCAAAGGTAAGAAGGGGTCTAGGCATACTCTCCTTGCTAAATCCACTCAGTATCCTTCATCTTAGAAGCCTTCTTTTCAGGACAAGTCTGCCTCCATTTGACAGTTGGCATATTCTTCCCCTCAGCCAGGTCCCCATGTCTCTCCGCCTTTCTCTGTCTATTCCAAAACTGACATTAGATCACCTCAAACTCTTGGGTGCTGTCTATCATTCATCAAGGATATTTCATGGCTTGGAAATCCACCCTTTTCAGGCATTCCACAACCTCCTCAAGAACAACTTCCTCATTTCCCAGAGGTTTTGCAGTCCCTCTTGGATTAGGGCACAATTCAGCCCGTTCTACTCATCCATTTGGGAAAGGGGTTTTACTCCAGAATGTTTTTGGTTCATGAGGAGGAGACTACATGGAGACCAGTTCTGGGTCTTTCTTCATTCAACACCTTTCTCAAGGTTTCTTCTTTCCAGATGTTGTCTCTTCAGAACTTGCTTCTTCTTCTTCCCCACAACTTCTTGTTTTTTTTCTTGGCCTCAAGGAAGCATACCTTCACATCCCCATTCACCCTCTGTTCAAGAAATGTTTACATTTCTCTGTTTCTTCCTATCATTTTCAGTTTTCTGCTTTGCTCTCTGGCCTTTCTACTGCCCCAGGGGTATTGAACAAATGCCTTGCTGCTGTCATTTCTTTTTTCAGGCTTTGAGGGATACAGATTTTCCCCTGTCTAGACGACATGCTCATTCAGGCTTCTTCTCCCAGCAGTTTGTTGCAGGATCTCCTCTTTAAAAATAATTTTTTATAAAGTCTGGGGTTCACCATAAATCTCAAGAAATCAGTTCTGACACCCTCCCAGGATCATGTTTTTCCTTGAGTGCAGCTTCAGACTGTTCCCATGTTGGCTTTGCTTCCTCCTCCCAAGGTTTTGTCTCTGACAACCTTTATCCAGTCTCTCCTTCCTCTGTCCTCTCTCATGGTCAGGGAATTTCTCAGGGTTCGGGGGTTTATGGCCTCCACTAGTCTCATGCTTCATCTCACCAGGCTCCATATGAGGAACCTACAGTGGTACATCAGATCAGTGTGGTTTCAACACTGCCACCCTCTGCACTTCCCTGTTCCTGTGCTTCCTTATCTTAAACTCGAGCTTCAGTGGTAGATTCAACATCTCTATCAATCTGAGGATACCCTTTCAGGCTCCAACTCCTTCAGAAACTGTTCATGGGTGCCTCTGACTTGGGGTTGGGGTCTTCTTGTGGTGTCCTAAAGGTCCAGGGTCTCTGGCCTCCTCATCAGAGTTCAGATCATATCAACATAAAAGAGATGAGAGCAGCTCTGGAAGCTTTTCATCGCCTTTTCCACCCCGACCCCTCAAAGTCTTCTTAGACAATACCATTGATATGAGGTCCTATCGCTTTTGCAGATTAGCTCTTCAAGCATGAGATCTATCTATTAGGTACAACATGACTCTTCAGGCAGCTTATATTTCTTCAGAGCACAATCTAGTGGCAGTCCAGAATATAGGCTCTTGAATGCTTGCTTCACAGAGACATGTTTCTGGACACAGTCCATCTGTGGAGAATTTCTCAGGTAGATCTATTTGCCTCTTCTCAGAACAGGCAACTTCCACTATTCTGTTCAAGACTACCGAGTCCTCTGTCTTGAAAAGTGGGTACCATGGCTTTTGCTTGGAAGAGAATGTTTCTGTATGCCTTCTTTCTCTGTTGCCACAATTTTTGCACAAAATCAGACAGGACTTTCCCAAAATCTTGCTGGTAACTCCCTTTTGGCCCAAACAATATTGGTTCCTCCTTTGTTATCACTTGGCCATGGTCAACCATTACAAATTACCTTACCAGGTGGATCTTCTCACACAAGACAAGGAATCTTTTATCCATCCTCATTCATCCACTCTTTGGATGACACTGTGGTTAACAAGGTTTTGTCTCCTTTTAGGCACCTCTGTTTTGGAGACATGTTCCAGGTTCTGCAGGGGCCAGAAAACCCATCACCAGAAAATCACATATGTCAAAATGGAAAAGCTATTCTGGTCTAGTGCCACTCTCACCATCAAGACTCCCTCTGTCTGGGGGATCCTCTGGTTCTCTTTTATTTCTGTGATCTGCTCCATGCTGGGTTGGCATATTGTTCAGTTAAAGCTCACCTGCCAGCTATTTATTCTTGTCTGCCCTCAAATCCTCATTCAGCATCTTAGTTTGAGGTCAAACAATTTCTTAAAGGCATCTGTCATATCAGGTCTCCCAGAAAGCCTGTTCTGCCTTCTTGGGACCTCAATTTTGTACTTGAAAAATTGACTCAGACTCCTTTTGAACCTGCTTCTTTCAACTTCCTTGCAACATTGCACTTGGAGGACTGTTCTTCTTTTGGCTCTAACTTCAGCCAAGAGACTGTCTGAATGTCAGGCTCTCATTGCTATTCCTCATTTTTTAATTTTTCACAGAGACAGGGTGTCTATTCGAACTAATCCTTCTTTTATGCCTAAAGTACAGTAGTTAATTTACTGTCCCTTAATCAGTGCATTCACCTTCCTTTCTTTTTTCTTCCTCCACAGTCTGCCAGTGTCAAGTATTATTTGTATAAAAACAAAGACAATTTGCAAGTCTGAGCAACTTTTGTTTATTTTCATCCCAGGACTTTAGGTTTGGCTGTTTCCAAGCAAACCATCTCGGCCTGTATTTATAAGGCCATTTCTTTTTATTCTTTTAATGGCAAACATCTTTCTTCATCTGTAAAGGCAGTCGCTGCATCTAGTGTATTTTTCAAGGGTTTGGACACCACCTCCATGTAGGCTGTTACTTGGACCTCTGTTCATACTTTCACTAAAGATTACAACTTAGATGTTATTTCCAGGGCCAGGCTGGGTTTTGCCAAGGTATTCTGCATTGATTTGTCGAAGGTTCTTCTTTGCCATCTTCCTCCCAGCCTTCTTTTTAGCTCTTGCACTTTCCCTTCTGTAAAGAATACTTCAATAGTGCTATGGAAGGACATAGTACAGCTGTGTAAAATCTTACCATAACAGTAGATGTCCTTCTCTTCACTGTTGCAGTATTTGGTCCCTCCCTCCTTCTCCCTCTTTTCTAGATTTTGCCCCTGTGCTTCTTCTGCATTCCTGTCCGAGGGGCCCTTGCTTCCTTTTACTTCTGTCCTTTTTCCTTATGGATGTACATGTTGTCCCTGAGTGTGTTCTGTTCCTCCTGGGGCAATTCAGTTCTTAGTGTTTGCATCCATACAGCACCTTTATGATGAGCATATGTGTGATGTTTGGTGCATATACGATCTAAAGGATTTGGTTAATTGTGCAGATGTCAGGCTATCCTGGGCAGGAGATCCATTCGGTAAAGATTACTGCAATAGTGAAGAGAAGGGCATTTACTGTTGTGGTACGATTTTACACAATACCGTCTTCCCGTTTTCATTTCTTCCACTGAAATAAGCTCAGTCTTCTTTCTGTCTTTTTAACACTGAGAGAACAATTTTAACAACATGCAGTTGTATTCCACACAACTTAACACATTCTTCCAAAGAAGGAAGAATGATGCTCCTTTCTGTTTCAGCTTCTTCAAATTGAAACAGTACTATTTTCCACTGGTTGTATCCACTTTTAATGAGTGTCTCTCTCTCTCTCTCTCTCTCTCTCTCTCTCTTTCTCTCTCTAGAAAAATGAAATGTTCATGTTCTTAGGTTTTCTGAGAGCCCAGAGAGGTGGGAAGCCCAGGTGATCTGCATCATTCACATTGCAGACATGGCAGACATGGCAGACGTGGCAGATGCGGTAGCTACCTCCAACTGCCAGATGTCAGAGTAGGCCTCAGTAAGTTTTTAAGTGTTTTAGCCATTGCCACATAAAATAAAACATACACATGAAAAAAGTTCAGTAGCATCATCAGTGAGCATTTGTTAAAATCATGCAAATATCTGCCATTTTAATAAATAATCACTGGTTATGTTTCTGAACCGTTTTCCTCTTGTGTGTCCAGTTGTTGTGAGCACTGTTTAGTTTTACTGTCTTTAGTTTGTGAGTGTGTTTGCTCATAAATAAAATAAGTTTGTCCACAGTGTCTTATAATGACAGTAAAGCAAATGTCCAAGATATGTATGGTAACACAGTATATTGCATAAATCCATACCAAAGAACATACTGAACTTCTTGTAGTACCGTGACATTAATTGTGGTTTAATATGACACTAGTGGCTGTATTATATTATAGTTAGGAAAGGGCAAAATGGTGTCTGTCTCAGAAATAATCTGTTTAGCGGCACAATCAACACTATAAAAAGAGTCTATATTAGTTCATGAAACTCCAGTTCTGTGAATTCTTTTCACTGACTGCTATTCAGCGAAAGCCCTTTTATTGAATGTTTAGATCAGTGAACTTTTTTCCCGGGGCACTGATTTAGTTGGCCAACATTTGGAAATTTGCCCTTTTCCCCACTGTAGGTATATTCCGCGGTGGTACAGCAGTAGCGTTGTTACCTCACAGCAAGAGGTTCTCCCGTTCGATTCTCGGCTTGGCTTGGGAGTGCCTTCTGTGTGGAGTCTGCATGTCCTCCCCACAGTTGGGGAGCGTTCGAAAGAGATACGTGTGTAAATAGGCATGCCTTTGTTAAAGGTTGGGCGTTGAGCTGGCACCTCGGCGTTTCGTAAAAATCTACTGCCAATCATTAGTGGACCGGAGTTCTGCTGTGGCGACCCCTTACCGGGAAAAAGCCGAAAGACAAACAACAACAGTGCAATCTTGGAGTTGGAATATATAAGTGGGGGGACGCACCCCCCACTTTAGTGGGTTTGTTATACTGCAGTGTGTATCTCTCAGTATGTTGGCCTATTAAATTAGTTACCTGGGAAAATGTTCACTAATTTGTGCATTCGATAAAAGAGTAGTTCACTGAATAGGGGTCGATGAATAGGTTTTTGCAGAATTGGGAGTTTTGATGAAATAATATAGACCCCTATAGAAGAGCTGTTTATCATTACCTGCAGCTATGTGATCACATTTAAAAGCTGACTGCATGAGACTGAAGCATTGGTAGTTATAAATTTGTTTTTCCTCAACACTGGAGTCAGACTCAAACCCATACCCTAAGGAGGTGTGTAATTCAAGACTTATTTTTTTCATCTACTTATTAATGTACATCAAGCAGTGCTTATACATGTGGTGAACCCCTCCCTCCAGGAAAGATCCTAGGACCTCTCCTCTATGATTTATGAATCTCTGATGTTAAGGACAATCTCATGGGTTTCTGGCTAATGAAGTTTGCCAACAGTTGCAAGGCTGGAACTGTCATAAATTCCCCCCACCAACTTCCAGACCCATCTGGACGGTTTAACCCACAGCAACTGATGCTTAGCCCATAGAATCAAATTAAATGCCAAAAGTGTAAACCTGGCAAATCCAGGCACTCCTGCTTCTATCACATAGAGAGCACCCCCCAAAGGTTGATATGGTTATTGGGGACTGGGCACTTCTATTTACATTAAACTATTGTTTGACCACCATGTGACCACTGCTGTCAGGAAATCCTTTTTATATAGACAGGCTGAACGAACACCAGAGTTATATCTTCTATATGTAAGGAGGTAAACATTCGCCTTTACTCCTGCTTTATGAAACCTATACTCAAGTAGAATATACCGTTTGGTAATTACCTATCCAGGCACATGACCCAGCTCAAGAGACTGCAGTGATTCCTTACTAAATCTGTCAAAGTCGCATCCTTGTTGAGCTGCTCAAACCACCTTAAAATGGTCACAGTCTTTTCTCTTTCCTATTGGTTATTGAGAGGGACCCTCTCACTTACAAAGTCTGAAGAGATCCTGCCCTATACAACCTTCTACACATAAAATAAACGAGTAATATTATAAATGCCCTTAACACACACTTCTGAAACATAAAGGCGACCTGCTGACATGACTGATATCTGTCTCAGAGAATATCTCTTTGATGGAATAGACTTCCTATGGACTTGAACCAAAGTAGCTCTCTTACTCTTTTACAAGACACATGCATGATTGGATAAGAAATAGTAAGTCCTTCGTCTGGCCCCTCAAACCCTCATGAAAAGGGGACAAAACTGGGTACAATTACTTTGCTCTGGGGTTTGGTGTTAATCAGTGTGTTGGTAGATTCAGTGTGGGATTATGTGGCTAGATTACAAATGGTCTACTGGATCAGCTGTCTAGTATGTACCCATGAACATATGGACCTATATGCTTGTGTATGTTAACATTTTATGATAATGCGATGAGGAGAATTTTGCCCTCCTTCACTGTTCAGTCTATATAAATGTGGCTAACATTGAAAGCTGTCACTCTTTAAAGCATAACAGTCTCAAGGCACCAGATTCTACTTGTTTGTTTTTATTTTGTGATTATAAATATGTTGGTGCAATAGATGTTCTGGTTACGCAGTGAATTGAAGGCATTTAGAATTGTTTACTAAAAGAGAGAGTAGTGAAAGTTCTGATGACAAATTAGTTTAATAAGTACCATCTAATAGTGAAATGTGAAGCTTTTAAAATGTATGGTGATTATTAACTTGATAAAGCAGTCACAGAACTCCACTGTATTAATAACATATAATTTTTAGGATGATGCCATTTACAATTTGTATCCCTTATATGGCCACCAAATATTCAGATATTATAAATATATCATAAATGAACAAAGACTTAACAAAACCACCACGGCTTCCAGTGCGATAAAAAATCCAATTTATTGCATAAGACAAGCGCTTTCATGTAGACACTCTACGCTTCTTCAGATCCTTAAAAGAATTCCCCAATACAAAACATTTTATAGCAGCAAAATCACAGTCCAAGTATCAATTAAATAATTAAACAATTAAATAATAGAACAACTGACATTAATTACCTTCTGTATAAAAGGCTAAAACCATTTACTTAAAGCACCGTGCATCCAACTCTGGTTTAATACAAATGCTACTGTTCAAACCAGGATAGATGTGTGCTTGTAGCTTAAAAATCCATTTCAGTTCCATGCGTTCAATAAAATTATTATTATCACCACCTCTCATTCAATGCAACAGTTTGTAAAACCCTAAAACTAAATGTATGAAGTGAAAATTCTACTATGTGCTTGGCTAAAGCATTGCATAAATTCCTATGCTTAATATCATATAAATGGTGGTACACTCTATCCCTAAGACGTTTTGTGGTTTTCCCAACATAAAAACAGCTGCACCCATCACATGTAGCCAGGTAAATAAGGGTAGTAGTATTGCAGGAGGCACAAAATCTCGGTTCAAATTCATAACATAGAGTTGGATGCTTAAACTTTTGAACTTGTGACATACTACTACACATCTTACACTTCTTACAGGGATAAGTACCAAGTTCTTCCTCTTGAGTTAAAGTGCAAGTTCTAGTACCACATAATACCTGTTTCATATTCTGATTGTTCTTATATATAAACTTAGGCTGTTTTCCAACCAATTTCATAGTATCTCTATCCGCCATAAGAAAATGCCAATTTTTATTAATAATTTCATGTACCCTCTTATTATCTGTAGTATATCTAGTTACAAAACGAGTTCCAAATTTTAATATATTATAACCTTATTTATATAATACAATATAAATATGGCTAAAACAAAGGCAAAAAAATGGTGTCTACTGTAAAATATAAAGGTTATGACAAAAGAATGCAATACACTACCATATCTGTGTGAAAAAAGAAAACTTTGTTTTGGTCTGGAAAGTGAAAACTGATGAATATTTAAGCAATAACCCATGAGTAGGTGTGGGTATACCAGGATTTACCCATTGCTGGCATGGTTTGATCATGAGGGCAAAGCTATTATACACTGACATTATTTAAGAAAATTATTTACCTTTCTTAAATAATGTTTTTTGTAACAGTGCTGTAGTGTTCTTCCACCTTCTTTCTTGTTTACTGATGTACTGCACATATTAATTGTATTGGGACTTATATTCCCAAGCATGTACTGCATCAGTACAGTGCAGAAGAAACTACAGAGAAAATAAAATCTCTGTTGCTGTTTTTTTTATGTTAACATTTTACAAGGGACAGCACAGAAACACAACAATAATCAGGTAAGTTTATGTTTCTTTATTTTTCAGAATGTACCAAATTTTTCTTCTGTTTTGCTCTGCCCCTCAGCATATTCCAATGAAAAATCCAGCCGCTCAATGATACTTCAGAGGCCAGACTTTATTCTGTTGGTATATGCTTGATTTATTATGGGCACACTGGTAGGACTGTCCAATCAGCATGCTCATTTTTTAATACAAACAAGCAATTTTTCTATAATTAAGGTGATTTTTAAATGCTGAATATGTAAACAATGGTCTGTGGTCAGTCATTGGATTTTTTACTATAAATGTACAGATTTCAAGTTACAAAAAGTGTTACTTTTTTCAAGGTGTACAGCAACAGGGACATTAAATGACCCTGATTATGTGCCAGACTGGGTAGTCTTCTTTTCCTTTAAGCTGTGTTACTTCAGAGTTAGTATATTTACTTCAGGCCTGCCCCGTGCCCACACACGTTGGTTGTTATTGTTGAATAGGTTCCTGTAATTTAATTTCACTGAAACATTACAAAGGCTTTTAATTCCTAGAACTTAAAATTCTTACAATCCTGTCAAGAGCAAACAGCAAACACTATACTGCAGGTTGTAAGTTAAACACAAACATCCTTAAAAATAAGAAAAGAAAGCTGGACAGATGGGCTAATTTCAGAGCAGCAGTTTCATTTAATCCATTTAATTTAATTTATTTAATTTCTATAAACTATAGTTTGGCCTAACAATAACAGAATTCTATTAAATGTTTTCAAAAACAGTTGGATATGTATTTTGGTGACACAATTTATGAGGCTATGTAGCTGGTATATGGTCAAATTCTTGCTTGATGGTCTAGTGGCCTGTAGATGTATGATGTTTCTTGGGGAAAATGGCCGCCTGTCTGAGGGTGCTGAAATAGTTGTACAGAGCATCATGGGAATTTAAATCTTAAGAATATGTATTTTACACTATTATTAACCTTTAAAAATTATTTTTAATTCACATTATTCATGACCTAAAAATAAATACAGCAGAATGTCCAGGCAGCCTGTTAGTAACAGCATAAAGCCGAACACGTCAGGTGTCTTTCCTAACCGACTGCTTGTATTTTTTCGTAAAGCAGTCTCCCTAAATAGATCACTTGTATTCCTATTCCTTCTCAAATCCGATTTCTATAACTTGTAATCATTTCTAGCTCTTACATGATATTATACTGCTCTGCTCAGTCATACTAGGCATGTTATGCCCATAAATGATTATTAGAACAGAACTACCTGCTCTGGTAATGTTGCAAGAAGCCCATTGGCTTTAAATTTCAAAAGCCCTTAATAGGTGCAGGGGATCTACATTACGGTTGTCTTACCAAAAGACATGCTTTTCAGATTTATATACCTTTTTCTGTTACAAATTAGTCTATTTTGTTGTAAAATCTTATCAGGCTATTTTCAGCATCAAAACAAAAAAAATGCCAAGCAGGAACAACAGAAGGATGAACCACTCCACAGTAAATAAATGCACCTATTCACACCAAATTCAATAAAACCAATACTGGAGTTTATTGAAAAGAATAAAACAAATGATAAGTGCTTTCGTCCTGACCACTTCAGAATATTATACTGCTCTGCTCAGTCATCAGATAATAAATTTAATCACACAATCTATTTATATAATACAGAAAAGCTGGGTAAAAAAAATCAATAAACAATTAATACATTATTTAAACTGACACACCCCTTAAAGGAAAAGGCATGTAAAAGACTGTATTATATTTGTAACTTATAAAATCTGTATAAGATGGAATGAATAGATGTATAAAACACTCATTGTAATATAAAAACATAGATAAAATGGTGTTTAAAAATACATAAATAATGAATAAATAATTATTTAAAACAGTGTTAGTTTTCTAGGGCTTTTAATTTTAAAAGAGAGCTGATAGAAATGTGTTCATTTAAGCCTGGCCAACTAGATGCATTAAGACGCAGTTGCCAGTAAAGCTCCCCCTTTTCTAGTAAAAGAGACCAGGCTCCACCTCGAGGTTCTGTAAAGAGACCAGGCTCCACCTCGAGGTTCTGTAAAGAGACCAGGCTCCACCTCATGGTTCTGTAAAGAGACCAGGCTCCACCTCGAGGTTCTGTAAAGAGACCAGGCTCCACCTCGAGGTTCTGTAAAGAGACCAGGCTCCACCTCATGGTTCTGTAAAGAGACCATCTCCACCATGAGGTTCTGTAAAGAGACCAGGCTCCACCTCGAGGTTCTGTAAAACGACCAAGCTCCACTTCAAGGTTCTGTTTTAATATTATCAATGACAGTAAAATGAAAAGAATGATCAGTATTTTCCATTATATACTTGCTAAGTGCATTTGTATCTTTTTTTGATTTTATGTCATACAAATGTTATTAGATACTTTTTTTTTAATTTTAATTTATTTTCAGCTTCAATGTGCATGAGTAAGATGAGTAGTTATCACAGTAAGTGGAAGTGACTTCCATGCTTTAGCAACATAGTAGGAGTCAGGGTTGCCAGATTTCCAGCTCCCCAGGTAGGGACAAACACAGTTCCACATTAAAGAACAGTAGCTCAGTAGCTCTGCACTAAACACGGAGCTTCTCGTGTTTAATGCATTGCAGTTCCGCATTCAACACAAGTAGCTCCATGTTTAGCGATTTTTGATTGGCCCGTATACCGGCATATGGGCCAATCAAAAATCGCTAAACACGGAGCTTCTCGTGTTTAATGCGGAACACAAGAAGCTCCGTGTTTAGCAATTTTTGATTGGCCCGTATGCCAGGTATATGGGACAATCAAAAAAAAAAAACCAAAGCGGAGGCTGGCCGGGATTTAAACCGGCAGGGCGGAACTCGGGATCAGGCTGCTGATCTCGGGACAGTCCTGCCCAAATAGGGATGTCTGGCAACCCTGGTGGGAGTAGAGGCTTTGTCCAGCTGTCTTAGGGGGTTTGGATATAGAGAGAAGCTCTTTATCTGTAGACCTAAGTGTTCTATTTGGGTTGTAAGGCTTAATGATGTTATTTAGGGCTGGGCAGTATATGGGGTTTATAGACCATGTCATGGAATGTTAGTAGTTGGGTATATAGTAGGTAGTTGGGGAATTCTAGCAAGTTTAGTAGCCAGTTTAGTTTTTTTTGTGACAGGCAGTATAGGGGTTTATAGACCATGGTGTGGAATGTTAGTAGTTGGGTATATAGTAGGTAGTTGGGGAATTCTAGCAAGTTTAGTAGCCAGTTTATTTTTTTTTGTGACAGGCAGTGATGGGTTCTAGTTTTTGAATTGGTGGCAAACTTGGCCACTTTATTATATTACTGTTCCATTTTGGATCTAGAGGAGCTCTGTAAATTGGTGAGTATTGGTGCACCATAAAGCAGGGAGGGGAGAAGGAAAGTTTTGGCAAGGGAGATTTTGGAAAAAGAGGTTAGGGTGTTTGTTTCTGTATTGTGTACCAAGTTTCTTGTGGGCTTTCTTTATGTTTTGTTGAATATGGAGATCAAACTGTAGGTGATTGTCTATGACTACACCTAGTACCTTGGTGCGGTGGACAATTTCAATGGTGGTGTTATCAACAGAGAGAATTTTGAAGTAGTTTAGGGTAGCAGGACAGCTCTTTGGCTAAAAAAGAAGCAGCTTACTTTTTTGGGGGATTGAGGAATACCTGGTAGTTAGCAAGCCAGGATTCAACAACAGAATAAATCTGTTGAGTATCGGAGAGAAGCTGGGGAAGTGTGCAAGAGGTACGGATTATTGTGGCATCATCAGCATATTGTATGAGTGTTCCACTAGCAGATGCAGTGCATAGGTCATTAGTAAAAATATTAAAAAGCAAGGGTCCTTGGACAGATCCTTGAGGGACTCCAGTGGGATTTGTTAGAAAGGGCAAGATAACATTTGACCATTTTACAGCTTGTTTTCGATTATATTAGTAGTTGTGAAACCAGTTTATTGTAGGTTGGGTAACTCCTAGGTTAGAGAGCTTGTTCAAGAATAAAGAGTGTGATACGGTATTGAATGCCTTTGAGAGGTCAAGAAATAGAGCAGATACATAGCAACCTGCATCTCTAGCGCTGTTTACATACTTGGTGAAGGCTAGTAGGGCTGTAGTTGTGCTGTGGCTGTGGCTGGGACGAAATCCATGTTGTGTGTTTGTAAGAAGGTTGTTATGCTATAAGTATTTCACGAGTTGAAGATGAATGGATCTACTTCAATAAACTGAAAGACCAGAACACCGAAAATCAAAACACCAAGACTGAAACACAAACATTCACAACCACGAAAACCCACATCAATGAATTTTACAATAACATCATTCAGAACACTAAGTATGTGTGAATACAATTGAAACTAGAAATGCCACTCTTTACATATTTCACTACTTACTGGTACATTCCCAACGCAGAATTATGTGTATGTTGTATATCAAACTATGCCTCCCATGTTGTAAAGAATTGTCAGAGCATGATAATACTGCATTCTGAATGTAGCGTACATCACCCACAAACCGGCTTAAGAGCACTTGTACGACAGCAGACAAAACAAATTTGAACCATAGCAATCCCACTGTGTAACTACCCCCATTTAAAAGCCAAGTCTTCACTGCGGTTTCACATGTGAGCAAACAACAGGCAGAATTGTGTATACTTTCACCGCCACGCCCCTTTGTAACCATGAGACGTGAATGAACTTGGGTTACATCTTCAGTAGTTTAGCAATAGCCTTCATGAATTCAAGAGGTGAATACTCTTCCCTATTGGCCAACACAGTTTGGAACTGCTGATGTCGTACAATAAGCCTCCTCTTCTTAGGTGAAGGAATTTACCCTGTCGACATCCTCACATGTAATTCATCAACCCAATCTTGTTCTCTTACTAAACATGATAGCAATACCGACAGGTTTGTACCCCTACCGCCAAGTAGACATTTAAGCCTCCTATGCCAAGCCTCCACGGTATTTTGGGTATGTGGTAAACATAACTCGTTCAACTCACTGACAATTCAGAATGGTATCGGAAACAGTGGGGTAAACCTCATACTGAATGTCATTGTAGTGCTGAATTTCTGCTGTTTACCATAGACATACCAGTCAGAGAAATATCTAAGAACATCCCGTCCCTCTACTGGAAAGGTAGCTTTCAATAACTCATATGTACTCTGCACTTCAGATTCCTGTAGAAATGCTAGGACTACAAGACACTTAATGGCCAGCTGAAATGATTGGGACTTATACAGTGATACTAACCCCAAACATTGAACCTTATGCCACACATTCTGCCCGAAGTGGAATAAGCAGCCCTTTGAATGGGCATTGGGCACATTCAGTCTGACACTTTTTAAGGCAGCAATTTCGAAATCACATAATACAAACCGCACATTAGCTTCAAAGCCATGCTATGATAACAAGTAAAATATACTATGCCACAGATAGTTGTAGGACTTCAAAGATTTCTTCGATAAAAAAAGAGTACGGTAGTGGGATAGCTTTACTGTGAGTGTCGTATTTGACAAAACCATGAATACTATACAATTGCCGTATAGTTATACCTTTACTGAAGAACGTACCATCCATAAGCCAAATGGAGGCACAACTCAAGTCATAGAGATTGTTGACTGTGGTAAACACAACTACACTGGTGTCAGTGCTGGGATCACGCATAACTTTACTGACAAATGTTCCATTTTTCAGGGGATACTTTGAGAAATCAATATTATTTATTGTGACATCTTCGGTTCCATGTTGTAGACTTGTCTTATGTATTACACACCCTACCTGCTGTAGAAGTTCTCTTCTACAGGGTATATGGTGGATAGTATCTAATGAAGTGGAAGCTACCATGTCTTCCACTATCAGGCATGGAATATCACGACTGTAAGTAGCTCTCATTCTTAACTCATTACACACAACATACCTATCTACCTCTCTGGGTTCCCCTGTGTGATTATGTGTAACAGATCGAGCATATCACCGTTTGGCATTACTACTGTTATCGCTCTGCCTTTGCAGCCTTCTGATATTTTATATTTACAACCCCAATGTTGTGTCTTTTGGCTTTTCCCGGTTAGGGGTCGCCACAGCGGAAATCCGGTCCGCTAATGATTGGCAGAAGATTTTTATGTGCCGAGTTGCCAGCTCTGACGCACAACCTTCAACAAAGGTACGCCCATTCACGCATGTCTCCACACAGGAGACGCTCTAGCTGAGAATCGAACAGGACAACGTCTTACTGTGAGGCGACAAGGCTACCGCAGCACCACCACCGCAGTATATTTACAACTCTAATATCGTTTTGTATTTCATGCCCTCTCCAAATGGTAAAGGTAGTTGTCTACTACCAGCAACTGCTTTTCCTTTTGAGAAGGCTCTGTTTTGCAGAAGCTGCCTAACACTCCTGGAGCTTCCATGTTCATGTCAGCCAAGGTTTCTTTGGTGCATAGCACAATGTTAGCTGTTTCCTGAGGCATATTTGTACATTGTGTGATGTGAACTAGTTCTGTTGGGGATGAATATCATGTACTGTTTCAGGGCACCACTTCACAGTTCATGTAATCTCATTGTTCATTAATTGGTACGTAATATATACTAGAGAAATTTGTTCTTCTGATGATTCTTTGATGTGGGTTTTCGGGGTTGTGAATGTTCTGTGTTTCAGTCTCGGTGTTTTGATTTTCGGTGTTCTGGTCTTTCGTTCTACTGAAGTAGACCCAGATGAATACATTTTTGCAGTATTTTAGAGATGGGAGAAAGTATGACTAAGGCTCTAAAGTTTGTAAGTTTAGTGGAGTTATATCCTTTATGAATGGGGATGATATGGGACTTTTTTTCAGATATCAGGTACAGTGGATTCAGATATGGATCGATTGATCAGGATGCTGACTGGGTATACTATGAAGTCAGATATGGATCGATTAATCTAGATGTTGACTGGTTATGTTATGGATTCTGATATGGATCGATTGATCAGAATGCTGACTGGGTATGCTATGGAGTCAGCCGCTAATTTTAGGTATGTAGGAGAGAGGTTGTCAGTGAAGGTAGAGCAGGGTTTGACTTTGTGCAATAATCTATTTATGAGGCTTGTAGGTATTGGGTGAGAGAGAAAGTGGGATGGTTCTCAGAAGGGGGGTTTATGCAATGAGGGTAAGGAGAGTCTGAGAGGGTCTGATCTGGCTCTATTTCCTCTTTTACTTTCTTGCTAAGCTGTGTTGATTTTCTTGCTATGCTGCTGTTTGAATTATGTGTTAAAGTATTTGAAGCATTTAAAGTATTAGACTTTATTTGCACCAAACAGTTTAAATATATTTCAACTAGCCAGAGGGAAGTGAGAGATGCAACATGAAGGCAGAGTCTGACTCGGTGCTTTAAAAGTAGAAACAATACTGAGAATTTGTAAGCAAAGTCTTCAAAGTCTTAAATGGCACATTCTTTATATACTTTCAAAATAGTGACAGCTAATTTACATCTTCCTCCTCTATGCTCACTTTACTAACTACTTCCAGGCTACTTTATTTTTCCTAGTAAGTTATTCCCCCACTAGTGTGATGGTCACATGCTGACATAATTACAGTGGCCAAAAATTACATTTACTGAAGGAGGTTGCTGCAGAGAAAACTGGACCTTACTCTGTTTTGTTGTGGCCTTAAAGTTGACTATAAGCCTGCCATGGAGGGTATGGAGAACTTGCCCCCGTATAAAACCCTAGTTCAGAGACCAAGACAGTTTCTTTGCCTGTAATTAACTTTTTTCACAAATAGTATTTTTTTTTTCAGGAGACTGCCAGGTATTCTTGCTTCTGGCAGGTGTTGCAGAGGGTTAAGGATGTCTGTGAGCTATAGTTTGTGTGATACAGTATGTGATTCCCTCAGCTCTCATTTGCCTACTGAGTGACCGAGAGCAAGTCACTTAACGAGAGACATTGCTTCTAGGTTGCTCGCTCCTGAGAGGGGACTGTATGTCCAGTGGGCCTTCCTGGTTAACAAATGGGCATTATTATTCTCACAATGGTACATAAAATAATGAATAAACTGCTCAAATGTAACAGACCTTCAAAGGGCTTTGTTTCTTACTGTGACCTGGGGACCTTGATAATAAACATTAACACATTTACGTCTACAGCTGACGCAGAAACATAAGCGGTGTATTTCTGAACATTAATCACTGTAGTACAAAAATAAGATATTTCAGGGAAGTACAAATTTTCCTTTGTTACTCCACCTGACAAAGACAACTGATTGCCCAATTTCAATAAGTTGATTGTAACAAAGTCTTCATACAGAATGCAGATTTAAAAACATGAATTTCCTGCTGAGAATAATAGAATGACAGCTGGCTGAAAAGGGTTATTTAAGGAATTAATTAGTCAAAACCATCTGTTACGTCTAGACGTGACTAATACAGAATCATGTTACAAACTATATGAAAAACAAGCATCATTATGTCAAAAGTAACTCCTGCAGTCAAATACTCTTTACACGCAGGGAAAAGGGTATCTCCAGTCCTGTACTTGTTTTTGTGTACCTCTCTCTCCTCTGTCATTGCTTGTTTTGTTTACCGTCGAGGAAAACTGAAGCCATGCTATAAATGATACAATTGAAAGATGCATCTTGAATGTGAAGACTAAAGTTTCAGCACATCAGTGCCAATAAAACAGAATTGCTTCATTTTTATGTTAACAAATATCTTTTGGTATTGTGTATAAACTCTTTTAGCATTTAACATTCTGATTAGCATGGATTCTAAAAATGTTAAAACTGCAGAAATACGTTATGTTAGTCGATATTCATCAGGTAATCATGAAGCATTAAACTGTATCTGACATGATGTAAGAAAATGCAACTCAGCAGTTCAGAGTTTTCTCTGAAACCCTAGGAAAAGAAAAAATGACTCTCAAAATTCATCCTGAATCTGTATCTAACTGCTGTTACCCCAAGGAATGATGATGTTTTTAAAGATAGCAGCAATAAGAACTTACTAAAATTTGTTATCCCAGAATGGGCAGCTGATGGGTCCCATTTCAGTGCAGTCCAGGGCAGAAAATATCCGAGTAAATCAGCAGGCGATATTTGTCTTTTGGATGAGATGTTAAACTGGGGTCCCATCTGTTTGAATTTGTGGTAGTTCAGATGGATGTAAAAGATACCACGGCACCTATCAGAAATAGCAGGTATACTTTATTGCACATATATTTTCACAACATACATCAAACATGCTTAGTAAAATACAAAAATGCAACAGTTATATGTAGTACAGAAATAAATGGAATAATGCATATAATAGCAAAAAGGAAGAGTAAAAAATAAAGCAAATTCAAATAATAATTCCCTACACCTTCTGTTACAAACTGTTTATTCATCTTCCCCATCATCAAAGAGTAATCCCACAATTTGTTGTATGTTAATTCATCACAGTAAGTTAACCAGAATATACAAACTGCACTCGTAATTATTTCATTATAAACATCTGTCATATGAGCATTCTTATAATCAAATAATACTTGAATCCATTAAATCTGAACCCTTGGATGGTATAATAAAACAGGTTCTACAGATTCTTCACAGAAACACATATCACAAAGCTTATCCTTAATCTTATATTTCATGAAGTCTTTAACAGGAAGTTTACCTAACATTAATCTCCATAAAAAAATGTTATTCATATGTACTAGGAAAGCATCATTGTTTGGCAGATACTTCTGCTAACAAAGAAAGAGTTCATTCACTCCATGGTCTACAATAATAGCATTGATCCATTATAAAGATATACTATAACTTCCTGTTTTTAATAAACTGAGTTAAGGACAACCTCCATAAAATATATTTCTCTATATATTCATTAGCAAGGTAATAAGAAACAAGTTTCTGCTTTTTTTCCAACCTTAGGATCACAAACTTCTTTAAATTTATACCATAAAACCTTTACTAATAAATCTGAACTTTTATTCTGGATTTTCCAAAAAACATACTGTGGAAATGTAGAGATGCCAAAAACAAAGCTGGGTTATACAAACCTAGTCCACCCTCCCCCCGATATAGTATAGGACCCCTCTTTTAATAGGGTTAAGCCTTCTACCCCATACAAAAAAGAAAAAACAATTTCAATAGTATTTCTCTCTACCTTTGGGAAAAGCATAAACACTATATACAACAACATAGCTTGATCAGAACAATAGAATTCCGCATATAAACTTACTTTTGGAAAGATAAAGAAAAAGATTCCTACATTTTCAACAAGGTCTTAAACTTACTTAAAAGCTCATTCCATTATTCATAATAAACAGTAGACCTGCCAAAGGAAATGTCTAATATTTTTAGAAGCATTTTTTGAAAAAATAATTCTTTGCGAAAGGGAATTAATCCCAAATCCTTTACACTGTTGAACATTAAAATGGAAACCGACAGAATGTAGCTTCTGTTCTAAAACTAAACAACAGCCTGTTCTATGATAGCAAGGTTACACAACAGTATATTTAAATCATCTGCATAGGACAAGTAAGTAGGAATGAAAACAGGGTTAGCAGCAATAAGTTTGTTATATTTGTGAAGTACTACACATTCACACAATACAGCATTTATAACTACAGTAAACTAAATAACAATCCATCCAATGGGCAACCCTGTTTTACATCATTTGAATATGAATTGCTTTCC
Organism: Protopterus annectens; assembly: GCF_019279795.1. Lineage (NCBI taxonomy): Eukaryota > Metazoa > Chordata > Ceratodontiformes > Protopteridae > Protopterus > Protopterus annectens. The sequence continues at coordinate 1,172,074,468 of NC_056747.1, read as the reverse complement.
CTAAATTCACATTAATCAAAAGCCTAGTCTGTGAATTGATGTAAATATCCTGCAAAACTAGTTTGATTTTATTACTGATTGAGTGAGTATATATGGGATGAGGGAAGTTGCATTGTATTTGTACTCCTTGAAGGCTTAACAGCTGAGGCGCTAGAATGTGTGAAAAGAGAATAAACCTTTTTTACTTGAAGACTGTATTTTTTTTAACATACATAGGTGATAAATAAGGCCAAATTCCAAAACAGTTGCCCCAAATGTAAGTCTGCCCCCATTTCAAAAGACTTGCATTCAGTTACTTTGGTGTAAGACCTATCTATAATAAACAGGCTTACACCAGAGTCCAGATTCCAAAGAAATTGTTCTCAGCCTGCTCTCTGTAAAAGTGGTCACTTCCAGGGAGAGCAAATCTTTTGGAATCTGGCCCATAATTTTCAACATATTCCATGGTAGTGTCTTGAGTAACAAAAAGTGTGCCTTCAGAGTCCTGTAAGGCTCCAATATAAGTGGACTCAAATTCTGTAACTTTCTCCATCCTTTGAACAAAATATTTTTGTTTATATAATAAAGAATGCACTTTTTCTTCAGTAATGCCTTGCAACTTTTTTCTAAATACTGCATAGCATGTATATTTTTGTATTGTGCAGCAGATTCATCCCAAAAGAAATTACCATACAGCCTTTTACAATGAGTCCATATATCTTTCTCCAATACATAATATAAAGTTTTGTATTTTTGTTTATAAAGAAGCCACCACCAGAGAAGGACTTACATCTGCCAAAGTCAAGTGTTGTTGTCAAAGTTCTACACTCTCCCATTTCCATTGAGTTGTAAATAGAATTTTCCCAGTCAATTTTTTTTAATTCCCTTACCTAAAAAGGCTTGTTTATTAAATTCTCCAAGGAGAAAGAAATGCCAAAAGGAAGCAATTTATACTCACATAAGAACCCAATATCAGTTTAAGCATTGTAATCAATCTTAGTAGGAAAAGATCCCCTCACATAAATATGTTCTAAACAAGGCCCTAGTTTAAGCTTCCCTCTCTGTAAATCCTCCCAAATATATTTAACATCATTATTAACCTTCCCAGTGCATTTTCATAAGTGACAATTTGGATGGCCAACAATGATAATAGGTAAGGAGACTACGAAATAAACCAGCAAAAGTCACAGACAAATAAACATCCTGGAAAGGGGACTGTGATATCCAATAACTTCAAAAGTTTTTTATATAATATTGCAATGCCACAAGACAGGTCTTTCTGAAAAGACCAGTAAACATTATCACCCCAAACGTCTTATACTTGTTGCTCTTTTATTTCAATTAATGCTCTGATATCAGGAAAAGAAAGTATATCTGTAGGGAGAAGTTTACAATTTTCTAAAACTACAAGGGGCCTGAATTCAATAACTAGACTGTTAACATTGAAATGATATTCTTATATATTATCCTTTTTTTGCAATGTGTTTCATCCTGCGTTTTAGCTTACATTTTCTAACCCGCTCCCCAGTAGTGTTTATATTATCATCACTGTCATGTTTTTCAATGCATTCAGTGTTACCCGTATCACATTTTCCATTTTCATCATCAGTACCCACAACACTATGAGTCAGCTGCTCATCTGTATCACTTTCACAGCTAATGGTATCATTTACAACTTCCTGCTCAGGTGTAGGAATCACTATTATAGACACAGTACTGGGCAGGTTTGGTTTATCATGCTGAGTGCTCTTGAACTTGAGGGCAACTGAGCCAAAATGGTCTGTTCCTTTACATTTCCTACAAAACTTAGCATAGTTCTGGAAGAATGGCCTACTTCCCCACAGTGAGGGCACTTTCATCCCAGGGATCACTCCAGTGGCTCTACTTGACAGAGACACTGGGAATTAAGGTCAGGTGGCATGATGTCTGGGTAATCCTATGGGCTAGGCTTGTAAATGCTCCAGGGCCATTAAACTAGTACACACCTATGAACCTATGAACATTGTCAAGAGACCCACAAAAAAAAACATGTTTTCAGTTGTCTCACCAAAGTTTTCCTGTGACATTTTTAATGTGTTCCATAACTCCCATGCACTAGTCCAAATGTTTCTGTTGTCATCATGTATTTATTTAGACTTGAAAACAGAATGGCAAAGAGAAGAAAATAATGTCTTAACATGTTCAGCGTGAATAATAGCTGTTTGAAACTGTACCACAACATGATGTTTTTTTTGAATAGTCACACTAACAAAAGTATAACTGGAGTCACATTTCAGAAGAAAAACCTCAGCAAGTTTAAAAGTTTCAAAAGTTACATCACAGAAAGTCTTGTTTCCTACTTGGATAAAGGCTTGTATGTCTTTACCAGAGAAACCTAGATGACATATAACAGTGTCCCAAACATCATACCAATAAATTTGCTGATGTCAAACTAATCTTCTAATCTGATAAGGAAAGTTTGTAGTAGCTGAAGTTGTTTTCTGAACCACATTTGTAGAGGTTATTGTGTTTCTTTTTGGTAGATCGCAAACAGCACTTGCTCATTACACTTCAGAAGAAAAAACAAAGTGTGAGCATGCTCCATGCTTGTTAACCTCTGACCCTGATTTCATAATATCCTGTTCACCTTAGAAATTACAGTGATCCATGATATGTCCCCAAGAAGCAGCAGCAGCTGTGCTATAATTTTTATCCATCATTGTCAGCAATTTTTCATCTGGTAAGCCACAATCTTCCAAAACAGTTATTAACCATCATCCTAAACAGTTATTAGAATGCCATGTCCTTAAAAGAAACACTCAATTCCAACTCCATCACTTCCCAGCATGCACTGTGACTCCCCTCTGGCCTGTAACAGTAACAAAAAAGAGTATGGGAAGTTCCATAATAGTATAAATGCCACCTTGGATTCTCCCTGAAAAGGAGGCCACTAGCCTAGTGGGACTAACCCGGTCAAGTAAGGATAAATAAAATATGAGACTGATACAGTGAATTATACAAAATAAAAACAGCATAAAACTAGTATATTAACAATTAAACAAGTTTTAGATAAATCTGTGGACAAATAACATACAGCAATTATGTAGTTAATGCACTGGCTACTACTGCAGACCATCATTATAAAATATTGAACATTGTTACAGAAGCACATAATTTTCCAGAACTACATTATAATGTAGACATGGTGGCATGGAGAGAGTAGCTGATGAGATTACACCGCATATGATGTAGCTGCTCCTGTGTGATAGCAGGAAGATACTCTGCAGGGATGTTAGCATAAAGGTGATTGATATATTGTAATTCAGTATTGTGAGATCCTGGATGAAAATAATGTGATCTAAAGTGACAACTGGAAATGAACGATGAAAACTTCCACCAGTGAAGGAAAACAAGTGACTCTGAAAGTAACAAGTGCTAATCATATGGCAGAAATCCTGCCATGATATCATGTGTGTGTCTCTGCATAGGCTTATCCGCAAAGCAGGCATACATAAAAGCACATATCCATGATCAGCTCTCGGCTTTTCTAAAGTGATTTTTATACTTTGCAATCTTCTGTTTCCTTTCAAACACATTTTGCAAAATGTAGCAAACAATAACAATGGACAGCTTGTTTAATCTCAGAGTAGAGCAGTGTGCACAGTCCTGTGAGTTAACACAATTTTATTCTACAAGTTGTGTTAGAATCATGGAGGCTCCTGCAATATTCTCTCCCAAGCATTCCTACTGTATGTCTGTTGCATAACATGGACACCTGGTTCATGTACTATTTATCTAAGTAAGGTAGGTAGAAGTAGACATTTCAATTTTTGAAATAACCAGGTTGTGCCTTATTAACTTATTAACCAGGTTTTTCCTTATTAACTACTTCTGGAGCTGGCAAGCATTGCTGTTAAAGTCTTTGTTCCAGGTGTGGGTGATCATTTTCCATATTAAAGCTAATAGCACTGTAAAAGTAAAGGTCAGTTAGTGTGACATTTTCAGAGTGGTACAGATGAATTACATCAATGGTCTGAGTCATGCGATGCATAATTTTAGAACACTGGCTACACTTATTCTAGCCTTACCATAGTTTATACAATGGCAACGGTGCAGCCTTCATAAAAATGTACTGTAAATGTTATCTGGTTTAATACTGCCATGACTGACTTTTAACATGGCATTCCTTTAGGAAGTCTATTTAAACAACATTTACAAAAGGTTTCTTTAAGCTGGATTGTCCAAACACAGGTGAAAAGAAAATCAGATAGGAATTGTATAATGAAACAAAAATGAAAATACAAATAATAATAAAAATATGTTGATGATAAGCAAACTTTATTTTGCAAAATATGCTGGTTACTAAAAAAAAAATGAATAAGTAAAGGATAGTTTGGCATAAATCATAAGACTTTTGTCTAAAGGCTAAGGCCATGCCAATAACCATAAGAGAGAAGTTCACTTTGACTGATTCTTTGTTTCCTGATAAAATCCATAGGGAAATTTTCCAGAATACCTTAAGGCTATGTATTACCTGAGTAAGTGCTTTGAATTACTAGCACAAAATGGGAAAAGGTCTAAAATTAAAACTGAAAAATAGAACACAAATAGAAGTTGAAAATAAAGTGTCAGACATTAGTCATACTGAGGGTAACGGCTTATAATGTGGTGTCAGATACATACAATTATTATTACATTTGCTTGTGGCTACAAGCTTTGAAACAATTCCCTGAGAAAAAGTTTTCAAAACTTACAGCCTTTGAACACAAATCTTTGAGACACATGTATTTATAGCTGTATAGTCTTTAAGTGAATGCATGACACTTAGAAACATAAAAAAAAGTATTGTTTCAGGGTGGGCAAGCCCCTGCGCCTCATACTTCCTTATGGCAGATATCAGAGAAAGAGTGCTCACTAAAGAGTAAAACAGACTTTTTTTTTTCAGTGATTACTCTGCTATGACAGATCAATATTCAGTTTCCTGGACATCAGTAGCTTGGTTACAGCAATTTGTTCTGCCTCAGTTACATTCAGTGTAACAGAGTAGCTTGCAACAAGTCTTTTTTTTACAGGGGCTAAGCCCCTCTGCACCCCCCCCACACGAGAGGCAAACTCCTGCAAGCCTTTATGTACCAATTTTTCAATTGCATATTTGAGAAAGAAAATAACACATTATGGTCATACTTGTTTCAGTGAACATGTGAATGTACCGCGTGTTGAGAAAAGACAATATTACCAGAAATGACATATACTTACAACACTAACAAATTGCTTCTATGTGGAGCAAGCAGCTGCCACCTCCAGCAATTATAGTCCTGAAATTGTAATAGTAGCAATCTTGCGTTGAGCACCTGATGGTATGTCTGCATATCAGCACCTTTACATGAGAGATATGCAAGGTCTGAAAGCTGTACCAAGAGAAGCTGAACCAGCAGAAAACAGAGTAACTGAAGCAAAATGTATTGTCAAGACTTTACTGTGCTCTTCCCTGAATCCCACATGCCAGTACTTAGATAAGCAGTGAACAGGGAGTTCAGAGAAGGAGAATATGATGTAAGAAATGTATTTAAAGCTATTAATGAGAAACAGAAGAACCTTGATGTGAACACCTTATGGGAGAGAAGTATGTGATCAAGACAGTCAAACATAAAACAGTAAATAAATAAATAAGTAAAAGTGTAGCAGGATTGTCAAACATAAAAATATAAATGTGTGACTACTGAACATTGCAATTGGGGGGAGGGGTGATTGAAGCACAGGTTCAAAATACGTGCCTGGGATTACATGAATTGATAACATGTGGAAGATTTTATTGCAAAAAGGATGATCAGTGCATGGAACAAATTAATTGCAGAGGTGGTGCGCATGAATTCGAAAGGAGAAATGCAAAGGAGAGAATCAGGCAAATCTGAATGAGAAGAAGAAGACGTGAGATGGAGGATGAGATTTAACCTATACTTCCAAACAAATACAAAAACTGAGCAGATGAAGGTGACCTAGCAGTCCATACTTAGACATTATTTTCTATGTATTTATAAAACCAACACCATTATGAAATAACAACAAAGAGCAGAGGAAAGAGATGAAATGAAATGAAATAAAATATGACCAACCAGCGTCCAAGAGAAACAGTAAAAGAATTTATTAAATCTCTAGCACCTTGGCACTACAATGCTTTCAAAGAAGTAATGAAATAATTGTTCAGCAAATTAGTGCAGAACATATATTAACTTTAATATTAAAGTAACTTAGTAAGAAATAACATGTCCAAAAAAAGACATTCCAGATTTTCATATTTAATAGCTTTTGATTATACATTTCCTGTACAGATTCCATAGTAACCTGATAAAATTCAAGAGGTTTCAAAAGGCATCTAGGAACAGTAGTGCAGACTATGAAAATGAAGAAGTTGGTATACATCAGACTCAAGTCTATTAGGGATATATTTAAAAAGAGCATGAGGAAGCCTGCTTTGTTTTCAAGGCATCACAGGAGATAAGTAAGCTACTTCCTAGAAATAGTTCAGAAACTGGATTAATGTAAAATGATACATGGGTTTTCACTAATGGAATTAAATTAAAATCCTCAATTCACTAAATGAGGATGCATTTCAGTGGTATCACACTCCATTAGCATACCAGAAACAGAAGCAGACTTATGCTCATGTCTAAACCATTTGGAGTATAGAAAGCTCTTGTTTAATTTAGGAGAATGGACATAGGGTAAGGTAGTCACAAAACAACAAAAAAAAAAATCCCTGAGGAGATGTACGGAGGCCAGGCAAAAGAGACCTAGTAAAGCACTGCAATGTGCATAAAAAGGATTCAAAGCTCCGTCTTTACAAAGAGATTTATCAGTGGATTACTAGTCTAATTATCTAGCCATTACATTTTGACATAGCCCGTAATGCACTAATTAAGCATATTTGTAAAAAATGAAACTAGAAGTAAGGATGTGTGAATCAGAAAACAGAAAAAAAACAGCTTCAAGGTGACAATTAGATGAACACTGCGTATTGTTCAGAGTTACTGACAACTGAGAATTGTTTCGACTGTGCATGCCCTGACTTAGCTTTTTTTATAGAAAACTGATGCCTCAGGAGGTTCAAAGAAAGAAGTAAAGTCAGGATTTATTACTTTCTATGGTGCACCTAATATTTTTGAGAGGTCCTTTTGTTCTGTACAAAACAAAGATGTAGACGTTTGCACACTTGTGATTCTTAGGCAGAAAATTAAAACATATGTGCTATATTACCAGGCAGTAAATCACAGGAGTGTCAGATTCAGTGCCAGATAAGAAATGTTTGCTTGTCCAAGTTGCCCTAGGCAACTGGAGTGGATGTCTTATTTGGTTTTGTGGACGTATGCAACCAGCAGAAAAAAAAATTCCATTGTATCCAAGTCACACCTGTGTGCAGTTAAGGTAGTACAAATGAAGGTGCTTGGGTTATGAGGCCAATGTCTTGTGCTTGAATCCTGTAAGCTCTTCTTTTATGAAATGGGTTAGTCTCAGTAAATCATTGTGATTTTGTCTATAGAAACATGCTGAGTACTCCATAGAATGTCTCTATATCAAAGTAAAAAAAAAATGAAAAAAAAGTTGTGTGCCTCTCCATCTTGTATTGCACATCCCTTCTATCTCCCGAGTATATCTTCAGTGCTCTCCTTGACACTCATCTCCTAGATGCTGCCTTGTGCCTATTCTTTTCTAGCTGTTACAGTGATCAGATGAGTAAACATCATGCGCCAAACGCATATTATGCACACATAGCTCACAGGCGTGTTTACTTCCATGTGTAGGGACTACTTTACATACCATTTTATACCTCCCACACACACATTTTCCTAAAGCAAAGTATATTGTCTCAATAAGAAACACCTGTGACTTGATTACTAGTTAACACTGATGACTTTGCCCTTTATAGCAGCCTACTTTCTGACCAAGCCACCTACCTTGTCTGTTTATTCAGTTGCAGACAGATACACTGTGGGCAGCCATTGTCTTATTACTGTCCTCTTTGGTGATCCTTATCACAGTTACTCATGCCAATAAACCAATATAGTCCCCAAATTGTGTCATGGGGAGGGATCAGTTGGTAGTAGTGGTGTGCACGCTATAATGATACTATATGATAGAGTGCACATGCATGCACTAACATCTGCATTGCAGCGTTATCACCACCACTACCACAAAAGGTCGCACAAAGCAGAACATCAGTGGGCCCTCACCTTTATGTGCACACCTGTCAGTACACTGCTTTCTTCCACTGGGTAGACAAAGCATACAATGGAGGTATGCATCACCCCCATGTTCTCCACGATAAGTATGTTTAGCATGAGAGAACATTTTTTCACTGCCATAATACAAATCCACATTCCACTTAGCTGCCTGCCTTATATTAACCATTACAGAGTCTGTAATCAGCTCCACCATACATGACAGAGTCTGCATTTGGCTCCACCATGCATGACAGAGTCTGTATTCAGTTACACTGTACATAACAGAGTCTGTACTCAGCTCCAGCATACATTACAGAGTCCATATTCAGCTCCACCATGCATGCCTCTCCTTTGCTGTACTCTGCATTTCATGAGCTCTTAGTCATGTCTCAGCCAAGAAATAGATAACAGGATTATGTTGCTGTACACTTAACACTCCATCAGGAATCTCGGGTCACCAATGCGGTATTGGTTGAATAAAGCTTCACCTTGTAAAGAAAGGACTTTGTAACTTCCAGCACTAGAATGAAACTCCTTGCACTGGATCCTGGGACAACAGCACTGACACAGCACTGCAATTCCTAGCTGTGGGCTGTGCTGCTCCTCTGATGTGGCATCATCGCAGTGGCTTTGCCATCTACTAATCTCATCACAAGCCCCCTCCCAATACAAACACATGTGCAAATGCAAATGCACACACACACACACACACACACACACACACACACACACACACACACACACACACACACACACACACACACACACAAACACTACATAAAATAAACATTGTCTGCAGATTACTCACCTGCTGATGAATGTAAACTGAGCTCCATGTGGCTTATCAGCAGTCTGAGGTGTCTGAGGCAGCCACTTTGGCCATTACTGTTGTGTTATGCCATGCGCTAGCATTACCACTACATCAGCAAGAGCATGTGACTTGTATTTCTGCACATGATGTCTTCTAGCACCTCCACTACTGTATTAAATCTCCCATTGGCATGTTGTGGCTGTATGCTGCTGCAAGAATCTAATGAAGCACTGCATACAGAATCATAACATTTCAAAGCATGCCACTGCAAAAGTATCAAGCTGAACATGCAATTCAATGAATGCAGACAGACCCATATATAGAAACGGACATACACATGCATAAAAATAAACATTTTTCATGTAAGCATCATATCCGTAGAGTGGAAGACAAAGCAATTTTAATGTGCTGAATTCAGAATTCTGATGCCCAAGTAATTTTACTGCAGCACATAAAAGGTTCCTGGTGCAATGCACGCATATGGTCTTGTTAAGTTCCATGGCTTATAGATTTCAACCCAGCCTATCCCCAAGATGACCTAGATTAAGCTAACAGCCCACACAGTAGAGAGCCAATCATACATCCCCAGCAGCTACCTTATTCCCTACCCCTTCTCCCTTTCTCCTTTTATCCTAACTCAGATATCTACCTCCCCTTTTCCTCTCGGTCTCTACTTCCCCTAACTCATCTCTTCCTTACCTCATTTAACCTACATATCCCCCCACTGATCATATTTCCCCTGTGGGAACATATATATTGTAAATAGCTCTTTAGTTTAATTGACTTGTAAATACCTACTTATTATTGTAATAGACTTAACATTTATGTTAGCAATGACAGGGACTATATATTTGTAAACTTTTACTAATTGTTATATAACATAAAAATTCTGTTTTTATCTTCTAAATTGTATCATCATATACTTTTGTTTTCATGTACTCTTCTTGTACTATAACAACCTGTTATTTTATATATTGTATCTATGGAGCTTTTCTCCCCAGGACTCCATTGAAAATGGGCTCCTTCGGCCCAATGGGCCATCCTGGCAAACAAACTTCAAATAAATAAATAAATAAAATATATGAATGAGAGTCTATGATGAAGGTCATCTCATCCATCCTAGGGGACACTGGTAGCAGAGTCATTCTGCAAGACAGCCATCTAGGGAAAGTGCATGTGCCTTCATGCACACAGATGGTTTGAGGAGGGGGGTTGAGTTGTCCATTCAATGCAGTGCACTCCAGATGAATATTGTGGGTCTGTACTTTAAGCCCTAATTCCTGCCAAATGATGGCAATGATTCCTGGCCCTTACCTCCCTCTTCTGATGTCCTTAAGAAGGTATGAGAAAATAGTCATTAAGTTCTTGATGGGCACAAGAGTGACAGACCAACTTAAAAATATGACCTTCTTTGTGGGTGGGAATGTGTGTATTATGTGTCTGTGTATATGAATGTATGCTTATGTGTTTATGAGTATGCATTTATGGGCCTGTGTATCTATTTATCAGTCTATATAACTATCTATCCCATTCAACAGAGTACAAGGGACATCTCTCAAGTAAAACCCCAGACACACATCATTTTTAAATTCTAAAAGGCATTTATCTGTGTAGTACTATTTTAATGGCTGATTTAAAATACTGTTAAAAGATAAGTTGATTTTATTTACATTATTGTCTATTTTTGTAAACAGTTAATTTTTGTTCTTTTCTACTTAATAGTTAAGATGTAAAGTGATTCTGCTGAGAATGTGAGTAGCTGCGATAAACAAGGACATTGATAATTACTAGATGCTTCCATCAGACCATTGAGGAGTCTATCCAATTTCCCAATTACCTTAGAGCACTATCTGGTTAAATGACTTACTCAGAGTCATTTATTAGGCAAATGAAGGCTGTAAGAATCAAACCTTGGGATACAGGAAGCAGCTCATTAACAGTAACAATTAGCCTTAATCCTCTTTCACTAATATCTTATTATTCTGTATTTTTGAAATAAATTGTCAACAATTAAATCACTTTTTATACAATAATATTTAATTTACTTTATATTGAATTTATTTCAACTTAAAAATCAATAAAAAAAGTTTAAAAAGTCTTTAATGTAAGTGTGTTTTCGGCATATGCATAAATGCTTGTTCATACAGCGTTGCTCAAAGAGTATTATAATAGCAAAGAAGCAGGAAGCCTAAGCAGCAGTTGAAAAACCTCATATACACAAAATATTATAAAATGACAATTTTCCTTTAATCTTTGGGATGTTATGACAGCTGTTGTAGTACATTATGCATACTGTTACATTTTTATAAAAACCATGCCCAGTTACAATGGAAAAGGGTATGGGTGCTTATACCTTGATACTAGATGTGATTTTATCTACCAAAACAAGGCAGATTAAACTTGAGTTAACTAATATAATATCTAAAAGATTTTATGTCATAATGAGGGAATGGGTGAGAAAAAAGGTGGTAGGAAGGAAGCTGAAAAAGTCATGGATGGGGTAAGAGAGACGAGTGGTGGGAACAGGATGTGTGCTTGATAAATAATAACAGGGATCGCAGAATAAGGAAATGAGTGTAGGGAGTATGGTAGATACGCAGAGGAAGATGAGACACTGGGGGAATAAGACCTAGTAATTACAGGGAGCCTGTTATTTGTAAGTATAATGAATAATGACATTCAGAATAGAAGAAGATACTTAATGCAGAGCCAGAGTGATAAATAAAAGGGTGTATGGATAGGGATAGTGGGAATGGTTGATATAACAGTAAAAGCTCAAATGAAGAGAGAGAGAGAGACTGGAAAAGAATGTATCTCAAATAACCCACATATATGTATGTCTTACTAGCCTAATAAGATCTGATGGTTATTTGAAAGCTTTGTGGAGGCATGTTTAAAAATATAAATATGAGAGTTCATTCCTTTGTTTGGCTATGAAATACTACAAGCTGTGCACCCTTGCTTTCTTGCAGATGGTTTGACATGTACAACAGCACATTTACTGCTATTAAATCATATATCTGTGTCCTGCCCATGCATATAACAAATATATGTCTTCTTATACCTTCTCCCGATCACTAACTGAAGTCACTACAGTGGCTGTCTTGGCATTAGCTGCACATTTCTAAATCCCTCTGAAATCTGAGGTTGGTACTGATGTCATAAAAAACTTTAATGACATATATTTTGACATGCTGTTCTTAATTTTAGCACAAGTCACCTTACCATTTAACCATTGTTTGATCCTATTGATAATATTTAAATTTGGTTTCCATTTTGTTAATCAAATCCCATTTGATTAGATCACAAATTATCGGGACTTCTTTAAGGAAAACTCAGGTTAGTGAAAAGTAGTCTTTGATGAATTGTACAGGGATGCTTGAACTTACCCCTGATGACACATGATGGCTCTTGAATGGGAACTTCTTCAAGTTGGTTTCACATAAACTTTTCCAATGATTTTTGATCTGATAATATGTGCGTTCAGGTAATAACAATGGACTCATTTATTTACATGCCAACTTTTCATTACTTGAGGAATTGCAGCATGAGGGATGGAATTGAAACCTTTTGCTAAGTCAAGGTCAGGCCTGGCCTTAACAATTGCTGGGCCCACTTTGAGAAATGTTTGGGAGCAGCTCCTAAGTTACAACCTTCTTGTTACCAGTCCCCACCCCTTTATCCTCATCTTCAGTGATTTTCCAGAAAACCACATATTTTAGCAGAAACAGACCAAAAATATAAAAATATGAGGCAAATATCTTGAAAAATTCTTCACACACACACACACACATACACACACGCACACACACACACACACGCACGCAGGCACACACACACACACACACACACACACACACACACACACACACACACACACACACACACACACACACACATACCACAGATGTGACCTTCATTTACAGCTCTTAGCATGACTATATACACTTCAGATATTTGCTTGTGATTAAATTCATGAACAAATACATAAATAATAATATATAAATGTATTTCAATTTGCTGCTATGACAACCTATTGTCGCACCATGCACTACTCCTACCCTCTTGGCTCAAACATTAAAGATGAATACCCAAAGACAAGAGTGATTTTAAATCTTGGCCTTATATGCTCAGAAAGTTGCTAGCTTATCAGGTTCTGCTTTAGCAAGTGTTTTTCAGAAAAGTATGAAGTCTAAAACTGCCTTTTATTTTCATTATTTAGTGAATGTAGTCTATAGCACTTTACCAGAAAGCCACGAATTTTAAGAGAAACAGACCACAAATATAACACACACACACACACACACACACACACACACACACACACACACACACACACACACACACACACACATCAGTTACAAACATCTGCATGACTGTACACCTCAGATATCTGCTTGAAATCAAGTGAATGAATGAATTCTAAATAATTACCCAGAAATGCATATCAACTCATTGCTACCAGAGCAGTGCAACCCACTGCAACTTCCTTCTGTCCTCTCAACTAAGGCACAAGAATCAGAAGCAAGGACACAAAAATCAGGAATGGATTTTAAAAAATATCTCTTACATAATTAGAACATTGGTAGAATAATAAGCTTTGCATTAGCAAGCATTGTCTGAAGGATACAAAGTCTGAAACTCACATACCTGTCATTAATTAGTGATGGTAATCTGCAACAATTTGCAAGAAAGCCTCAAATTGTACAAGAAACACATTAAAATACCTCTACATTTCTTTGATCAAGAATTCTGGAAAAAAAGTAAAAAATAATAGAGGGACAAAAGGAACAAATTTTAAATAGCATTTATCTATTTATTATCCAGTTAAACCCAGTGGACAAGTGCCCCTTTTCAGTGCTGATCCAGAAGCACTTTCTAGTTAAGTGACTTATTCAAAGACATACAGTAGGCAAATGAAGGTGGAAATTTTCCGATCCTGTACTTTTGAAGGAAGTTTATTAACATCTCAGAATAATAGAATTAATAAAATAAGGAAGAGCAATACTGCTCACAGAAGGAAACCAGAAACCTTTATTTAGCGCTTTCATCAGCTGTCAGCAATGGCTTCTTCAGCAGAATACAAAAAAGCACACTGAACCACTTGTTTAAATATACACATTTGTCACATGACTTACAGTAATTGGACAATTAATTAATTTTAAAATGTGTATGTTCATATTATTTGTAAAAAACAAAATTAATAATAATAATAATAATAATAATAGATTCACTATAAAAATAGCAGCAGGGGAAACTTCATTTTCTAAACATAATATTGATAGCATTCAAAACAGTTAGGACTGTATTGTGCAATCTTGAAATATAAGATATATAAAAACTCTACAAAACTAATAGTCAAATTTTCATAAATACATGACATTAAATAACCTCTTAAACCTTCCTCAATATATTGACTTAAAAACTCCTTATTAAAATAAAATAATGTATTTTTGTTTTTTACATATGAAATTCAGCTTTTAACTTAAGATAATTAGAAATGGAAACAGTTTCATTAATCCCAGGGGGGTATGTTGCATTACACCTAAGCTGCCACATTAATTCATGATACTCCAAAAAAATATCAGAAGGACCCCCCCCCCCGTCATTGTTGCCTATCTGTTATAGGGCACTAAACTTAAATTGATGGCCAGGGTATTCTTTTATATCTTCGTATAGCGCATTCTTGAGGTTGCCCTTTTTAATGTCACACAAATGTTGGTAAACTCGCTTATCAAGACTATTGATAGTCTTCCCTATATAGAAACTATAGCACTGTTGGCAAATAGCTATATAAATTAGACATCTACTTTGGCAATTAAACCTTTGCTTCAGGACTACCCTGCCAAAGCTCATAACGTGCAAGGACTCTTTCTCCAAGATATATGGGCATTGATTACAGTGCCCACATTTCACCATCTTACCTTTATTGACATTGATTACCTTAGTTTCAAGCAAGTTTTTTATTGACTTGTCTTTCTTGTATGCAACTTTCAGATACTCACCTAGTTTGCTTTTTAATTGTTGTTCCATATCAAACGGTAACCAATTGTGATTTAAAATGTCTTTAATTTTACCAAAAAGTGGACTAAAAGTAAGAACCATAGAATGTTGAAAAGAATTCTTGGTATTATGTAGAATGTCTACCATACCACTAATGTTGTTGTTAAGTACCTTCCCTGATAAAGGTTTAAATGGCCTTGCTTCCTCTTTGTGATAACTTCCTGAAAAAAATGGGTTCTAGAAAGTGTTTGGGATATCCTCTTCCTAGTATCATGTTCTCTAAAATTCCCATTTCCTTTAGACAAAATTCCTCTTCACTGACCATCCTTGCCAACCTAACTCCCTGTCCCTTCACCAAGGATCTCTTTTGGTGCATTGGGTGAATACTACAGAAGTGCAACAATGTACTGGAGTAGGTTGGCTTCCTGTATAACGTGGAGGTAAACCTGTGGTTGACTTTATCCTTCCTGATAGTAATGTTTAAAAAAATGGATACTGTTTTCATTAATGTCCATTGTGAACTGTAAAAAATGTGTGCTTTTATTTAAAAATTCAAAGAATTCATACAATAACTCATGAGTCCCCCCCCCCCCCCCCATAGGATAAGGATGTTGTCGAGGTAACGTCCATAGAATTTACAGTATTTAAATAGTTCAGATGTAAAAACCTTAGAAATTTCCCATTCGGCTTGGACAATATTAGCAAATAGGGGCACACATGATGCTCCCATGACTACCCCTGTCTTTTGTTTAACAATAGCTGTTGCATAGACATGCACTATATGAACAAAAACATGAATGAAACTGTAATAACTGGCATTATTGATTGACTGCAATCCTTTTCTCTGTAATTTACCTTAAAAGGAAGTTAACAGGGAACAGGGCATCAATCTGATCCAAAATCAGAGGTGTTCTGCAAAATAGGGACAGATAAAAAGTAGACTACTCTAAAGAACAACAGGCTTTTCATTTATATATATATTCTTTACAGAAACTATAAAAATCTAATGACTTGCATTATTGACTGACTGTAAATGAAAATGATTTTGTTTAATACTTTGTGATGTATCAGAAAATGAAGAGAGTGAAGGACTTGTAGTTACTATATTAAGACTCTAAGCTCTTAATGTCCTGCTTGCTGTAGTCAAGGGTACAGGGTTTGATTCTTTCTACTTCTCTTTGCCTACTGTGTGATTAGAGCAAGTCACTTAACCAGACAGTGTTCCTGACAAACAGTTAAAAAGGTGCACAGGGTAAACAAATGCATTCTTTCTAAATGATAAGTTGATTCTCACAGTTCATATACAGCAACCAGGACTAACATGCAGATGCAGACATGCTCACAAAGAACAAAGGTATGACAATATCAATATCACTATAAGAAAATGAGAAAAAGAATAACAGTATTGGGATGGGACTAATAATAAAAACTAATATTCACTCTCTGGTCTGAGTTTCTGTGATATATCCAGGCTTATAGAAGAACACAATCCAGTCTTGTAGAAAACATATTGGAAAGTCTGGGAGTGAAAAAGACTGTACTTTTCTGATACTCATTTAGCTACAAAAATTTCTCATTGGCTCAAATGCACAGCAGTGTGAAACAGAGAGTAGCTTAGAGCAGTTCTGATTTGCAGCTGAGTGAAAGAAGCCCCTGGTAATTGGATAAGAGATGTAAGTGAGAGAGATTCTTTCTTTTTTTTTTTTTTACATCTATCGGGTCCCTGCTAGAGCTGGTCAGCAGGTTACACTGGTAAGTCTAGAATCTCATTATGAGTGGGGGACTATTGTGCCCTATTGTGTCATATTGGCTTAGTCAGCCTATGGCCACTCCTGGTCAAGGTATGATATGTTTGCTGCTATTTTATTATTAAATGCTTCTACTACAGTTTATGTATGTATGTATGTATGTATGTATGTATGTATGTATGTATTTATTTATACTTTGTTAACCTGGTAAGTGATGATCCCAGCCACAATGGCAAAGATAAGTAAGAAATGCACTTAGGAATTAAAAAAATACTAACACTAAGCCACTTGACAAAGATTTCAGTACATGACTAAGGTGTGAAACTGAATAAGAAAAACACAAAGCAGTATTTTCAAGAAATCATATATTATTAATGTTTAAAAATACAATTTACATTTCATTATTAATACAGAATTGTATGTAAGGATATTGCACAGCTCATTATAAGATGTTATTACAATGTAATGGTCTAGGACTCAGCAAGTGAAAGTTGCATAGTTGTACAAAAATGGGGCTAATTACATATGCATCACTGTTGTTATCCTAAGATAGAATGAAAGCAGACTAAAACTGCTTTACTGCAAAGTAGTGGGGAACTTAAGAACTAGAATACCATAGTTAGAAAACAGGGTGTGCATGGAAAACCTGATATTTTCTGCTGTACAAGAGAAAATGGAAGGAACCAACTGTATTCATTTTATAAAAGTACAAGTAACAATTGAACTGGTACTCCACAAGAAGATTTGTTAAGTGAAAGGGTGCATGGAGTGCATGCTCCAAATATGGCCACAAGAAAGCAGCCAAGACGTGCATTGGTAAGGATGCAATCATACCAGCAGAAACAGTTGATTCTGACAAAAGTATGGCAGAAGGGAAGAGTGTTAAAAATTGGAGACAGGAAAGTGTTTGTGTAAAATTAATATTCACTGTACACTAGGCAGAAGAGAAGCAAATGTATTCCAGAAATCAGGGTATGTTTAGAGGCAGGTATAAAATTCAAGTTGCATTATCCAACTGTCTCCAGAATATTTTTTTCCTGGAGGATCAAAGACATTTTTTGATGCAAAACAAGCTAGGGAGGAGATGTAAACGTTTATCCCACAAAAAAGTGAGCTATCAAATAGAAGAGGACTCTGCTTCTCATTCTTCAGATAGTAAGGTTCAGAGAGATACTTTGCCAGTGAAACCTTTCCCAATGTTCCAAAGGAAAATGCTTGAGAGACAGAAAAAGCACAGGAGTTGAATAAAAGAATTGAGAGTACCTTGGACTTGACCCATAGTTTTGTGTTGGGCAATGAAGATAAACAGGAAGAAGAACAGCAACATTGAAATTAATGAATAAGTGTGAGATTATAAAGCAGCAATCACATTTTGTGAAACATGACTTTACAAGAAAAAATGGTAGAGAAAGACTGGACTTCTGCTAACTTTATTAAACTTGTGGGTGGACTGTAAAGCATATACCCTACTTTATGTTATTAATGTTTAGAACGTCAATTAAAAGGAAAATAACTGTAAGTTAAACATTTTTATTCATAATAGTGTTTGGATAAAGTATTTCATGATATCAACTACATGTTATATAGTAAAGCAGTTTTGTGTAGTATGTAGTCATTGGTATTTTAAATCTAGGAATGACTGTGAGTCTTTTCAGAGATTATGTGTGATATATATATATATATATATATATATATATTAAAGTAAACAAGTATTTGTTTAAAGAAATCTAAGTTTTACAATGAAAAAAGAGGAGAAAGGCTGGATAAAAGCAAGTTTAAGTTAATATGCTGTAATACTGAGTTGCTGGGGTGGGGGCATAAAAGTGCAGTCATTATTTTATATGTAGAGTTGAAATGTTTGCTCTTATTTTTGCATCAATGCCCTTGGCTTAATCTAAACACAAGTGGTTTCTGTAAGCAAGTAGGTTTGAAAAACAAGACAAAATGATGAATGCCATGAAAAGTGATAAGTTTATTGTATGTACATTGATATTAGCTTGCATTTTTTATTTAGCATATGTTTATTAAGAGTCAGGAAGTCTGCAGCTGTAGACAGTTGTACATTCTGATTTGCTTTGAGTGAAACCGACAAAGACTCCATGAATCTGAAGAGTTATTTCTCATTGCTGACTATGTTTCCATGGAGAAGAGTGTCTGCAGGTCTAATCAATTGACCATGAGAGTTCTGAGTATTTCTTTGATTAAAAATTCTGGAAAAAGTAAAAAATAATGGGGGTACGGAAAAACAAATTTTAAATAGCATTTTATCTATTTATTAAGCAGTTAAATCCAGTAGACAAAGTGTCCCTTTTCAGGGGTAATCAGGAAGCACTGTCTGGTTAAGTGACTTGCTCAAAGTCACACAGTAAGCAAATGAAGGTGCTAAGAGAAATGCAGAATTTAAAGTTACAGGGGCAAGCAGTTAGGTAAGAAATGAAATTATTGGACGTGAATAAGAGATAACAGCTTCCCTAGCAGCCTTAATACATCTATACATTTAATAGAACAATGTATCATTTAGTTTTATTTAAAGATAGCTAGTGCACTTTTTTAAGGCTACAAGTTAATGTCTTCTGAAAGCATGCATGCTGTTGTTCACATCTGGGAGGGGACTAGAGATAAGAAAATAACAGACGACAGTCAGTGTAAGTGGAGTACAGGCTGTAACATATGCTTTAGCATGGGTAACTTTATTTTTGGTTAGGCAATGCCTGTGGGTGCAGCTGTCAGTTTAGGGCAATTATTCCTAATTGGAGGGTTAAACTTTATTTTTTGAGGCTGTGCCTAGATTTGTGTGTTTGTCCTAAGTTAATAGGTTATGTGTGTATTCTGAAAATATAATTGCTTTTTTGTTTGAAGGTTTTCATAAAACAAAATGTATTGAAAAATGCTCAAATTGAGATGACAAGAAACAACTGTAAAAAATATCATCATACCAGCCATTAGTGTGTGCAGGTAACAGAAAAGGTGAAAATACACATTCAAAAAAGCTGTCATGTATAATATGCTGGAAGACAAAAGTTAACCGTATTGAATTATATTAAGAAATGCAGAGTGCAAATAGCAATGCTACAGGACACACATTTAGAAAAAATGAGCATGTGAATTCGATAAAGAAATTATTTCATGATGGATATTCAGCAGAATATCAGGGACTAATGAAAACTGGAGTAATTATACTAATTGTTAAAAGAGCTTTAATAGTGATAGAAGAGGGACAAAAAAGATAGTAATGGAAAATTTGTGGTAGTAAAGAGCTACTGGCAAGGGAGAGATATTTATATTCCACCAAAAAGTGCTATTATGAAACTTGAGAAAAATTTTGGGAGAAATAATCAGCTTTCAACAGGGAGTACTACTTATAAGTGGAGACTGAAACGTGATTTGTAACAGTGAGGATGTATCTGAGGGCCCTAAAAGGGAAATATAACAAAAGAGGATATATTTCTGAAGAAACGTATGAAAATATTTATTATGGAAGATGTGAATTCAGTAATAGGAACTCAGAGAGAATTTACATATTAGTCCCTAAGGTACAGTAATTGGGCTAGACTAGACAGAAATTATATTTCACAGGAACATGTGCATTTAATAGAAAGCTTCAACACACATCCAATAACTATTTCAGATTATGCACCAATAAAAACTACAATGTTTGTTTATGGAACTTTTCTCCCTGGGCTTCTACTGAAAACAGGCTCACCCTGACCCAGTAGACCTCCCAGTAAACAAATGCAAATAAATAAATAAATAAATAAATAAGGTTAATAAAGTAAAAATGAGCCACTGGTGCTTTTCCACATACCTGTTAAAAAGAGTATATTTTAAGAAGTGGGTAGTAGAAATTAGTGGAGTTATTATGGAAGATATAAATGTCTTCAGAAGTTACAGCTAGTGGGAGAAAATGGAAATGGAGTTTAAAAATAAGATATAACTAAAAGAAAAAGAGATCTGGTTAGGAAGCAATAAAAATATTTAGAGGGGCTAACAAAGTGTAAATTATTGCAGAATAAGAAGAATCTCAATGAACAAGAAGAGATGCAATTGTAGAGTGTTTAAGAGAAAATAAGGGAGTATCTGGATAATATGCATGGGTTTAGAAATATTACTGTTAAGCAACTGATTTTTTATAAGAACTCTAACTTGTACCTCAACAACATAGGGAACAGAAAGTAGAAAGGGTTGTCATCAAAATTAGGGAGCCTATTAACAAGAAAAATAACCGAAGATCCGGTATAAGTGTTAGAAATAGTTCAGAATTTTTATGAAAATTTGCATAAAGCAGAGAAATGTGGAAAACAAAAAAAGTGCACAAATGGAAATATTTATGGAAGACTTAAGAATGTCAAGGTTAGAGATGGATGAGGCTCAACAATTAACAGTTAAGAAAGCAGGAGACAAGATAAAAACAGTGATGTATAATCAAGCTGCAGGAAAGTCTTCAGGAATAAATGGTATTCCTGTGAGAGTTTGGAAGCTAGGAGGGAAGAAAGTGATAAAGATCTGGAAGGTTTTGTTTAACGGTATTTTAAAAGGAGGGGGAGCACCAACATCTTGGAAGAAACCCATAGTGGCTGTAATACCTGTAGATGGTAAAGACCCATCAAACCCAGCTTCATATAGGCCCATTTCAGTTTTAAACCATGATTATAAAGTGATTATGTCTGTACTAGCTAAAAGAGTAGCAAAGGTTTTCCCAAATTGGTAGATATAGATCAATGTGGTTTTATGAAAGGGAGGCAAGCATTTGAACAATAATGTTCCAGAGGGAAGCAGAATGTAAGAAAATACTGCTGTTAGTGGGTCTTGATGCAGAGAGAGCATTTTGGCAGAGTAAGATGGGATTTTATCAGTAGGGCAATGGAAGCATTTACTTTCCTGGTACAATAATAAAGTCAATTAGGAGGGTATATAAAGGATTGGGGGCAGGAATTAAAGTGGGAGGGTTCCTCTTTGATAAGTTGGGTCTGATAAGAGGAACCAGGCATGGGGTGGCCTCTTTTCCCTTTGTTATTTGTCTTCTAGTTAGAGACATTGAAAAAGAAAATAAGAGAGTCAGGAATTCCAGGATATAATTAATATAGTAATCAAGAAAAGTTGGCTTTATTTGCAGATGATATTATTTTGTACCTGATATACCCAGAAAAGGATATCTCAGTGTTGTGGAAATTTTTGAGACAGTTTTAAGTCTTTTTGGGATATAAAATGAATGAAGGTAAAACAAAGGCTATAGCTGTAAATTATGTACCCACACATGAATGGGTTCAGCAATGCCCATATTTATAGGGACAGAATAAGATGAAGCATATAGGAGTATGGATGAAAAAGGATTCTGTTGTGGCAGCTAAGGATATGTGGGAAGAAACTAAAAAAAAGATAATACAAAAACCAAGAAACTGGAAGCTCTTATTTATGGATACAGATAGTAAAATACAAACATTGAAAATGTTTTCAGTCCCTTTAGTTTTATACACAGGTCTGGCATATTTTTATCAACCAGAGAAATTGTGGACAATAATTAATAAAGCATTGTAGGAATTTAGCTAGGAGGGGGAGAGGACAAAGGTTAAGTGGGATAAATTGGTTCTTCCACTAGAACAACGTGCTTTAGGCCTACCTGACTTGAAGGGATGCTTTAGCTATACATAATTAAGGCTCATATACAAAACACAAGCAGAAAGGTTTAATTCATGGTAGAAAAGGATGATGATGATGAAGCAGCGGGTACATTCAAGAAATAAAGACAGAGTGTGAGTTTGGATGCAAACCCTTAGGGAGAATAACAGCAGCCATACAGACTGTTATATTCATAAAGCAGCAGAAAGTATTCTAAGAACAAAGTCAATATGAAAATTGAGAACGGGATTACTGCAAGGAGGGGTACAGAGAATAGACAAGAGGGGGTGGAATTTACTGGAGAAAACTGGCACAGGAGCTAAGGTATTAGCAGCAAATAACTATACAAGGAAAGGTAATATAATGTGATGAGACCAAAAAAAGCATTTGGACTGCAGGCTACAGACTGCCTTCCTATCAGGGACTTATATGAGAGTATGGACAAACTGAAAGGGACAGGGGAATCCTATGTGAAAGACCTGCTCCAGCAGAGTTTTAATTGAATTTAGAAGAGAAGCTATGTTAAAAAAGGATAGTTATAAAATATTGCACAATAACTATAAGAATCAATCAGAGGAGGTTAGACAAGGTTGGAAAGAGCGAGTGAAATTGGATAAAAACTTTATAAGGGAACAAGGACATATATATGGCTCCCAAATATGCAACAAAGTCTAGAAGGTTTAGGATTTTTGTTTGAAAGAGTTTGCATAGGCATTGCTATGCTCCAAACAGACTCCAAAGAATTTTCCTCAGGTAGATGTCAAATGTCAGAGCTGTGATGTGAAGAAAGAGGTAACTGGGAACATATGTTTTAGGAGTATAATGAGTTAGCAGAATTTAAAAATTCCCTACAGAGTAGTCTGTCAGAAATACTGGATCAACAAATGAGTGTAACTAAGGAAATGATTCTTTTGAGATGAGACACAGGATCAGAATTGCCTAGACACAGTAAGGTCTTATTAAGTTTAAGTCTGGTGGCTGCCAAGAAAGCAATTACTAGAAAATGGAAATCAGTGTTTAAATCAACGGTATTTGAGGTATTGAATATTGTAACTGAGATAAAAGAACTGGAAGTGAGATCTTTAGATATGGAAGGAGCAAATTACATACAAATACATGGAAATTGTGGGAACAATA
Source organism: Protopterus annectens (assembly GCF_019279795.1). NCBI lineage: Eukaryota > Metazoa > Chordata > Ceratodontiformes > Protopteridae > Protopterus > Protopterus annectens. Next base: position 1,172,050,976 of record NC_056747.1, on the reverse strand, counting down.
CATGCAGAATAATGTTTTGGAGCAGAAGTGAAATTTAAGAGAAGCTGAGAATGCAGCAATTTATGTAATGCTGGAGTAATGATAGTTTAAAAAACATATGTGATGTATAATGTACGTAGCTGGAAACATTACTATGGTTTGTTTTCTTTAATATAAATGTATGTTTGTCTGGGTCTGAAGTGATAATTCAATAAAGGTGTTCAGAAAAGAACTATTATACCATTGTGTTAGCCCATGTTTCTCTTGCATTTACTTTGTTTGAACAGCTGGTCTCTGTGTGCTTTTTGAAGGTCAGTAATTGATCTATATTCCTAATTTTCTCTGGCAGATTGCTCCAAACAGATGGTACTATTTTTGAGAAAGATCTTTCACACATACCCAGTGTGAATGGAGGCCTCTATAGCTGAATGCTATCATTATATCTAAGGGCATAGAATTTGTTTCTAAACTGCAGCCTGCTGGGGAGCGATGGACAGCAGCCAGCATTTAATATCTTTTAGATGATTTGATTGAGCATTAAGGTAGGTCTAGCTGGAACAGGTAAGTACTTGTTTGAGTTGGAGTAGCACAGTGATGCTTGTGATTATTAGCTGGTTGTAGGAGTCAAAGTATTTTATTTTCAGCTGAATGAATGACTGCAGCATTGTGTACAGACAAAAGGAAAGTTAAAGGGACATAATACTGCTGTCTGGGGTGGAGTACATTTCTGACAATGGCTCATCTAGCCACAGTGGTCAATATGTTAGATATTTTGTGAGACTTTGAGCTGAGTTAATACCTTGTTGACCTGAATTTCTTTGTTAGTGGCATGATAGTTGCTGGTCTAAAATTATTCCTATGTACATCTATTGAACAGTGATAGCCAAAGGGTCCCCTGAGGGTTGTTAGGGATATTACTCAGTTTTATTGAGCTGCCAACAGCATCACTCTGCTGTGTGTGTGTGTGTGTGTGTGTGTGTGTGTGTGTGTGTGTGTGTGTGCGTGTGCGTGTGCGTGTGCGTGTATGTGTGCGTGTGTGTGCATTGATGGACAGCTCATTTTAACAAAGGCAGCTCCATGCAGCTTCAAAATCCTTCTAAAGGTCACTGTTCAGAATGGATGACATTTTGCTGGACCTGGGCCGGATAGTGGCATCCAAATTTATTATACAGTTAATCAGAGTCAGATTCCAGGTGACATCATCAGTACACAATGATAATAGCAGAGATCATAGGATAAAACCTTATGGGATCCCTCTTGTTATCCTCCCAGTATGAGTGTCATTTTAAGATAGAGTCACTTGGAAAGGAAAGTTATCTTTTGAAAATAACTCTCAAACCACTGTACTGCTGTTTGGACATTTTATGCAATAACTTTACATAGTTAACAGTTTTGAAAAACCTCTTAAGATCTAAAAACATAGCTCCTATAACTTTAACGTTGTCTGTAATTGAAAACATATGGTGTACCAGTGAAAATATAGTTGTTAGGGTGCGGAAGTTAGGCTGCAAACCATGTTGCCTATCCATGAGGGTGTCACATTTTAATAGATGCTGAAGAATTTGATCAAACTATTTTTTTTTCAAGTATTTTAGCTATCAGATAGAGATTGGTAATAGGATAAAAGTAATTTGTAGGGACTGGGAAAGGACATTTAGCCAGAGGAATAATCATAGCATAAAAGCATGCAAACCAGATCTCCAGAATACTGAAAATGTGCATCACTGGCAGCGACAAGCATAACTTTAATGCAAATGCATTTTGTCAGTGCATCAAACAAAAGTATCACAAAGTGATTTAAAAGTATCAAAAGGTGATTTAAATAGTTTTCACATGACACCTTTCACAAATCACAATGCATCTAATACATAGCCTCTAATTAATTCCATTAGCTAAACATATTTTAACCATATATAAAACATATTACAAATATATTCATCATTGCTTATATAAAAAACATAAATCTAAAATGTTTTACATATTTAAAACAGCGCATACATTTACCTATTAAATCTTATATGCTTTTTTTCAACACTAGTTTAATACTTATTGACATTTTCAGTCCTGATTTTAAGTCAGCCTTAAGTCTAGTAATCCACTCATACTCTGCCATTTCTGTATATAAAGGGTCTATATTAGAACACCGAACTTTCAAAATTTCGAGTGTTCTAATATCGAACCCTATTAATCAAAAATTTAAAACATCGAACATACAGAACAGCGATTTTTTTTCCCTGGGAAAAAATTCGGTGTTCCAAAACACATACACACAACACAAGCACACCAAACAAACAACAATCCACACACATACATCTAAACTCTTACACCTAACCCTACACTAAACTATACATACACCACTAACTATCCACTTACTTTAACCCAAACCCTAACTCTAAGGTCCATCACTATCGCACAGTCACCTCACCCACGCCCTAACCCTCACGTCCACACAATTGCACACTTACCTGACCTGCGCCCTAACCCTAAGTCACCTAACCCGCCCTAACCCTCACGTCCACACAATCGCACACTTACCTGAACCCGACCCATAACTTTCCACCACAGCTCTGAAAATACCAAAGCAACAGAAATGGACAAGCGAATTCTTTCCCTAGGAAAAAAATTCGGTTTTCTGGTTCGCTGAAAACGGGTCGATATTAGAACACTCGAAATTTTGAAAGTTCAGTGTTCTAATATAGACCCTATCTAAAGTAATACCTCCACCCCCTCATACTTGGGGTACCCCATGTGTAACAGTAAACTTAAAAACTACGTTGCATGACTATTTCATTAACATTTGACTAAAAGCATTAGTGTTAATATTTTGTCTTAGATATATATTCAGAAACTTGCTCCTTCAACTTTCTCTTTGTTTTACCTACATAAAAGCTTGGATTTATGTCACAAACTGCTTTATATACAATATTTCTTAATGTCTTTATTAAAGGATGTACAAAAGATGTACTTTTAAAAATACATTTACAGAAAGGGCAGTTATAACATGGGTATGTTACTTCTTTTTCACTTTTTATAACATGCTTTCTAAAATTTAAATCTTTATAGCGTAATTCTTGTTTCAAATCCCTAGATCTTTTGAAAGTAAACTCTAGACGTTTCACTCTTCAGTTTTATAGTTCTGGTAAAATAGTCAATAGCTGCTGATTATTCTTATTAATATTCATAACCTGATGATGACTTCTGTTATATTTCATAATATAACACATTTTACCCAAACTACTCATCTTTTCAAAAACTTGCTTACTACATTCTGAAAAATAAGCCCCCGGATTCAGCAGGCCCTGCACAGTGTGCAGGACTAGTGCAGGAGCTCCAGCAGGCAATATGTCTGCCGTGCGATCCAGGAATAAGCTGTAGGGATGTGCACGAGCACTCCTGCACTAGTCCTGCACGGACTCAGCCCCTGTATGCAAATTACCCCATTTGCAGGTGACATCCATGCAAATGAGGTGAATTTGTGATCCAGGAAGCTGGAAGCCGGCCATGCAGGACTAGTGTAATCTGCAGAAATGTACTCAGCCAGTAACCAAGTACATTTCTGCAAACTACAAAACGGAGCCTGACAGCTCCAAATAAAGGATGAATATTAAGTAGAAAGAATGCCAATGGCCAAATATATATCCATTGGCATGGAAAACAGTTGCAAAAATAAAAAAATCAACTTTTATTTTTTTAGCTGATCTCGGCTGTTTAAACCTAGGGCAGTGGCGTGCAAATGGAATCTTGCGAAAAATTAAAAAAAACCTCTAAAATAAGCATTCTAACCAAGATCACTATTTTGCTATTATACTCTATGGCAGGCAGATGACAACATGGTCAGTGAATAGTTATTGCTAAGGGGGGAGGCTCAGTATGGCACCTGTAACTATGAATCAGCAGGCAATCCTATGCAAATGAGGGGAATGATACTGAATCCCAGATTTCCCCTGCATGCTAGTCAGCACCCAACAGTGTAAGAGCAGGAAAAGCTTGGTGCAAGCCTAGGAGTTAGCTAACATCATGGGGGGGGTGTTAGGCATACTGTAAGCAGATTGAAGCCCTGTGGCTTGGATTTGCCCTTAGCTTAGCAGAGCTAAGCAAGGGGATATGTCTGAGGCTGCTTAGCACTCTTTACATTGCCTAAGCGGGTGTGTGCGCCATACACCAGGTTTTAAAGGGGAAAAAAAAGTAAACCAGGAAATAGCAACTCTGTGCACATTTGAGCACTGTGTTTGTGCAGTGCTCCCCTGGGCTTAAATAGGAAGGCAATGGGAAGGAAAAACAGCAGTAGGAAGGTAATCAAGGAGAACTAGCATAGCTGGCAGATGAAATGTATCAGAATCAGCCAATTACACAGGCAGCAGCCCATCCCAGAACACTACTATAAACTATGCAAACACCTTTCCCTCTGGTTTTTCCCACATACTCTTCACCACCGGTGTATACAAGCGGGCATTTTTTAACAAACAAAAGCAACAAAATGATAGGGGCTGCAATAGCTATCATACAACAACATGTGGAAGAGGCTGAGGGTGGTGAGGATGAGAATGCTGTCAACCAACCCACAGTGAGGAGACAGAGAAGAGTGTACAGACCCAGGGTAACCTACCAGGGGCTACATGAGATGGAGATAGTGGAGCACTATAGGGTGGACAGGGACCTCCTACAGCAAATTGTTGAGCTATACTGGCCATGCCTCATACACAGAACTAACAGAGGGGAACCCATCCCAGTGGATACCAAGGTATGTGTAGGCCTAAGAATACTAGCTACAGGTACCTTCTAAAGATGAACTGGGGATATCATGGGGATCTCACAGACATCAGAATCCAGGGTACCCACCAGTTCCTGGATGCCATGTCAGCACATGCCGGTGAGCACGTATATTTCCCCAACATCCATGAGGCGTTGGCCAACAATAAGCATCTCTTCCACCAAATAGCAGAATACGCTGAGGTAGTGGATGCTATAGACTGTATGCACATATGCATCAAAGCACCACCCGGTGAGCGGGGTAGGGTCTACATCAACTGCAAGGGCTAGCCCTCCATCAACTGCCAGGTTGTGTGCGATGCCCAAGCCATTATGATAAATGTGTGTGCTGGCTGCCCTGGAAGCTATCACAATTCCCACATCTGGCATCTGACACAGCTGTACCAGAGATTTGCCAGTGGGAACATCCCTTACGGTCACCTAGTGGGGGATGCTGGTTATGCACTGGAGCCATGGCTGATGACACCCATCAGAAATGCACACGCACCCGAACAAGAACTCCATAATGAGGCACACGCACAGACCGGAGTTGTAATAGAGCATGGTTCCGGTGCCTGGACACATCTGGTGGAGTCTTGCAGTACTCCTCAGCTACATGTACTCAAATTGTCATTATATGTGCCATGCTACATAATATGATCCTGTGGAAACAGCTGCAGCAGGAACAGCATGGGGCAGGGCCACACAGTCCCCCACCACTGGCAAGGCCTGCACAGGCACAGAGTGACTCGGAGGAGGAACAACCTGAGCCTGCCCCAGTAGGCAGAAGGAGGCATGCCCAGTATGCCCTGGCCTTGGCAAAGAGGCAACGCGTAGCACATGCAGTGACACAGGAGGGTCCCAGGGAATGACACCTTTCTCTGACTCGCACATACAGTAAAGGGGATGCCAAACATGACACTACCTGTGCTCAATCATGTATAGGGAGTGTACTATGTGCATCCAATATAGGCAGTCCTCCAGCACCATCCACAATACTGGCACACCCACAAGGTAAGTCACTCTCCTTACCAATTCCCGAATGGAGTAGTATGTGTTGTTACCTGTACCTACAGTATGGATGGGAGCATGCAAGGGAATCGGGTGGCTGAATGGGATGCCAGCAGACAGTAGACATCTATAGTGGCAGCATGAGATCTGTAACAAATACTGGTGTCCCCACAGTAGCCAGTACTACACATGGTGACAAAACCCACTGCAGGAAATGTGCTTGGCCACATGTGTGTCCATATGACACGCACGTGTTAGTCAGGGAAGTTCACATACCCAACAACAGTCTCAGCCAGCAAGAGAGGTGCAGACAAACACAAACAAAGGCTGTGCTAAGGCCTCCCCCCAGGCCTAAACAGACAGACTACATCAGGTTAGGCAGTGGGATGTTAGTTCTGAAGGGTAGGAAGTCAGAAACTAATTTACAGGTCAATCAAACCTAAGACCTGTAGTACACTGATATGCCTCTAGTCAGCATAATAGGTTAGAAAACAGAATGAAATGGAGTACCTGACATACCAGTGCACTCATAGCAAATGTGTACAAGTGTCAGGTGTGCCCCCCCAATCCTACGTAGAAATGTAGAAACAGTCAGGTGTGCCCCCCAATCCTGTGTAGACATGTAGAAACAGTCAGGTGTGCCCCCCCACTCCCATGTAGAAATGTAGTAACAGTCAGGTGTGCCCCCCAATCCAATGTAGACATGTAGTAGCATGTATATGTAGGTATAATACCAGTGGAGCACAGATGACTAAAGGTGGCCAAGTTAGCAGGATAGATTGTAGCATTTGTACAATATGCAGGTATGCATGTGTTCGGTTTGTGTGTGTTTCATATTGTGTGAGTGGTCAGTATATATGCATATTGAGGTTTGACCTGGTGTCCATTGCCCACTACTGCCGATGACAATCATCCACACCACATGATCAATACTGATAGAAAAAATTGGTATGAACACCTAGCACACCTACCCTGTCACCCCAGGGGAATATACTGTATGGCATTCTGGGACTGTAGGACTGACAGAATGCAACGGCCTGCTACAGCTGACCTGCATCACCACCAACTGGCCTACAGGCCTCTGCCAAAGGCCTGTGTCTCACCTGTACTGACATTTTTAATTTCTCCAAGTTTTTTGGGTTTCTAATACCATGATGGGAATGGACCCCATTCCTAAGTCAAAGTACGATTAAAGTTCATGAAATTAGTATTGTTTCACTCTTTGATGTTAGCCAAAAGTGCTCTTCACAGCACCCACAATGTGCCCAGTAATGACTCCTTCTGCAATTCGTACAGTGTTACATGAATTGATAACATATCCAAATACGATTGTAAATTCTTTTTTATAAGACCAGTTGCTCCTACTACTATTGGAACTGTTTGGGTATCTTTCTTCCACATGGCTCTCATTTCTGCCTGCAGATCAAGGTATTTTATGACTTTGTGTTTCTCTATATGCAAGACACTGTAGTCACTAGGTGTGGAGATTTCAATGATCAATGCTACTTTTGTCTTCTTTTCTTGGACCACTATATCCAGTTTTCTAGCATCAGTCTTTTGGACTGTTGGTATTGGGTGATCCCATGTGATGTAAACTTCATAATTTTCTATGATTCTCTGTGGCTTAGGTTTCCAGTGTTTTTCAGCCACTTTGAAACCATAATGTTTGCACAATCTCCAGTATAACAATCTCGCCACATTATTATGCCTTTCAGTATACAGTCCCTCTGCCATTAGAGAGTCACAACCAGCAATAAGGTGTGTGACTGTTTCCAATTCGGTTCCACAAAACCTAAATATGTCTGTTTCTCCCACATGTTCAATGGATTTAGTAAGCCAGCGTGTAAGTAGCCCACTATCTTGGGCTGCCAATATTAACCTTTCATTTCTTGATGTAAATTCACCTCTCCTTAACCATTCCTGCGTTCATTTTTGATCAACATGAGGCTCTTCCAGAAGTTTTCTACACTTGCAACTATATTTATGTTTTTTCCACATTTCTTGCCTTCTCATCTGGTCCTTCACCTTATATTCTTTCTTTTGTTTTTTAGCACATTCAGTTGTTGCCTGTTTTTTATCCAGTTCTGGTTTGATTTCCATTCCTGCTTGAAGTCGATATGCTTCTGCTAAATTAAGCAGAGATGTCATCTTAGATTTATTCTCCTCATGTTTCAAAACTTTCACCACATTTGGATCTTATGAGGTCAGTAGATATGTGTGGAGTCCCACGATTGCAGATCTATACATGTAATCAATTTCAAGGAGGCCCATCCCTCCTTCAGAATGGGGAATATATAAGTTTGGTATGCACGGATTTTTATAAATCATTTGGTGAGCATGAAGCATCCTTCTTGTTTTAATATCCAATCTATCCAACACTTTTTGGGGCCAGTCATTCACTCCAAAACTATAAGTTAGGACAGGAAGAGCAAACTGATTTATAGTTTGGATCTTGTTCCTAGGTGTCAATGCTGTTTTCAGGATTAATTTAAGTCTTCTAAAGTACTCCTTACTAAGCTTTATTCGCATTTGTTCATGTTTTATTGCTGATCCTTCATTAATTCCCAAGTATTTGCACACCCCCTCTTGCTCAAGTTCTTTTATATGACATTTTTGTCCCAAACTGATGTTTTCCTGGTGCTGCAATTTTCCTTTTTTAAAGGTTGCTTTTGCACATTTATCAAGACCAAATGACATTCCAATATCATCTGAAAATGTTTTGACAACCTGCAGCTGTGCTTTCAGTTCCTCATCTGATGAGCTATACAATTTTAAATCATCGACAAAGAGAAGATGCGAAGTCATTAGACTTTGTTGTTTTCTAGAAGCCAAATTATAGCCATGACCTAAGATGTTAAGTAAACAGTTTAATGGATTAATGGCAAGGCAAAATAGCAACAGAGACAGGGAGTCACCCTGGAATATCCCCCTTTGGATTTTTATCCCTGGGATAATAATCTGTCCTTTATCATGGCTTAATTGCAAAGTGGTCTGCCACTGTTTCATGGTTACTGTAATGTAATCAATCAGTGTAGGATGTACCTTATACATTTATAAGCATTCTTTTATCCATGAATGTGGGATACTATCAAATGTTTTTTTATAGTCAATCCATGCCATACTTAGATTATTCCCTTTCTTACAGTTCTCCACTATAACTTTATTTAACAACAAGTGATCCTTTGTTCCACATGACTTTCTTTTATTGCCCTTTTGTTCTACTACCATAATTGAGTTTTCTTCTAAATGACTATAAAGTCTGTCAATGTCAATCCCCTTGTATAGTTTAGACATCGTTGGAAGACAAGTTATTGGTCTATAATTTTTAGGGTAAGCTTGCAGGTTCACTCTTAAGTAAGAGCATTGTTTTTCTTGTTATTAACCAGCATGGTGTCTGTTCGGGGTGTGCATATATATAGTTCTTACTCATGACTAGATTCTCATGTAAAGAAGTTAATATTTTAAGCCAAAAGTTAGGTACTGCATCTGGGCCTGGGGTTTTCCAATCAGAGGCTTTTCTCAACTTTGTTTCAATCTCTCTGGCTGTTATTTTATCTCATTTCATATCCTGTACCTTTAAACTTCTTATTCTTTCTTTTACTTCTTCTATCCATTTAGCATCTTTGTTATGTTCCATGGGATCTTCATAGATACTTCTCCAAAATGTATCTACTTCCTCTTTTTTCGACGATCTATCAATTCCTTTTACCTTATTTCCCAGTTCTCTATAAAACTTTTTTGGGTCATCAGTAAATTGCTTATTTTGTGCTTTTCCCTTATATTTATCTTCATATCTTCTGAGTCTTTCTGCCTGTTTTGAAATTTTTAGTTTGCTATCTCCAATAGTACATAATAGATCCTGGTCTGTTCTAATACTGTGCATTGCTTTTATCACATCAATCTTTCTTAATATTTTTGTTGATCTGTTCCCTCTTCTATAATCTTCTAACAATGACACTTCTTGTCTTAGCTGCTTTATAGACCTACAGGCCTCTGCCAAAGGCCTGTGTCTCACCCTACTGCCAATGTATGTCATGTCATGGACACCCAAATAACCACATAACACACTCCACATAAGCCATATGCAAAGCCATATGGACAAACCACAGTAACATGTCCACCATGTCCCACTGCATGAACTGTGGACCAATACCAAAACACAGCTGTGATGAAGTGATAACTTTAGTGAAAGTATGAAAGAATGTATGCATAATGTATGGAAGAGGATAGAATAATAGAGGGGGGGTGGGAGCATGGGCAGTATAGAATTGGCAAGGTCCGACACACAGCCGTGTGTGCATACTATCCCTAGCTGCAAACACAAAAATGGGTGGCTACAAACCTGCCCGTACACCACAATAGCGGTAATGTTCTGACCTATGACCCCATGCCTCTGGGTAACCTGTGTGAATCTGTACAGCTGTGAGGTATTGCCACAGCAAGATAAGGCCATACTGTCATGTTGCTGGATGTACAAGTATGGGATCGTCTGCCAGCACTGTACCAAAGTGCTGAACTGGATTTACAGAGTCAGCAGCAAGTGTCTGCAACTCCCCCTCCAGAAAGGCATAACTTTCCATGAATATGTAGGCGTTTGCCCACAATACTGGATACAGCTGTATTCACCCTGTGTTCCCCAGAACATCACTGTGAGCAAGAATGTCCACCTGACAGTACTTGAGGACATACAACATCACAGTGTATAACAGTATACATGTCTGAATATGTCTGCTAACACCAGTACCATGTAGCAGAAGCAGCACAGACACAATCACCTACAGTACACACTATCCCTTGCACAGTTTGACCCCATATTGCCAACTGATCTACAGATATCTTGCAGAAACTGTTTGCTACCTGTAGGTGTAGAACACTGCACTGGAGTACAAACTACCTGGAATGGATCCACACATTCAATACAGAAGGACATACTGGGCATGGTCACACACTTAGAGAAATAAAGGCAATGTCAGACAACAACATACAGAAAGGTCATACTGGGCATGCTCACGCACACAAATGAAGCCCATGTCTGCCAACAACACTGGACCATACATATCTCACAGTTGCAGATGTTAGTGCATACACTCCTCAGGATGCACCAGTCATGCTTTGCACACACATCGGATAGGAATACAGACATATATCCAAGGACAACACACTATAATATGCCAAAAGTAGACATACATAGATGTGTGGAAGAGAGTGACAGTGACAAAGAGCTTTCCGTCATGAGGCCTGTCCCACCCAGCACACAACTAAATGGCTACAACCACATGATGTGTAAATGTCACTCACTGTAGAAATTAGCTACTGGTATCCATCAGCATTACAGACTCTGTGGTGCAAGTGCTAGCTGTGCAACATGACTGTACAAGGCAGCAGTCATCTAGCAGTTGTATACACGTACCTGCAGAATATAAACCTGTATGTGCCTGCATGTGGTGTGTCTACCTCTAGATGAATGGATTATGGCCCTTGCACACACACTGCCCTCCCCATAGCCCTACTATGGCAAGCCTGCTGATGTCATCCACTCTGAAATACACCTTTGGGAAAGGAGTAGCCCAATAATATCTGTAGCACGCCCTATAATGGCATAATGCTGTAGTGTGATAAACTAGCTAGGTAGGAGTTCTAATCCCAGACATGGCAACTGTGTGTGTGTGTGTGTGTGTGTGTGTGTGTGTGTGTGTGTGTGTGTTCCCCTGTCTGTGTAGGGGTAATGCTTTTTAGGCTAATCACACTCACTGCAATTCAAATGCCCTTCTTTGGCAAGCCTGCTGATGTCATTCACTGTGAAATATACCTTTGGGAAATGTGCAGCCCAGTGACCTCTGTGGTGCATCCTATAACTGTGTAATGCTATAGTGTGATAAACTAGTTAGGTAGGAGTTCTAATCCCAGATGTGGCAAGTGTGTGTGTGTGTGTGTGTGTGTGTGTGTGTGTGTGTGTGTGTGTGTGTGTGTTTCTGTTTGTGTAGGGAGCAATGTCTTAGGCTTGTCACACTCACTACAATTAAAATGCCCTACTTTGGCAAGGCTATTGATGTCATTCACTGTGAAATATACCTTTGGAAAAAGAGTAGCCCAGTAATCTCTGTGGCATGTCCTATAACTGCATAATGCTATAATGTGATAAACTAGTTAGATAGGAGTTCTAATCACAGCCATGTCAACTGTTTGTGTTTCTCTGTCTGTGTAGGGGAAATGCTTTTTAGGCTAGTCACACTCACTACAATCCGAATGCTCTACTTTGGCAAGCCTGCTGATGTCATTCACTGTGAAATACACCTTTGGGAAAGAAGCAGCCCAGTAATCTCCATGGTGCATCCTATAGCAGCATAATGCTGTAGTGTGATGTAGTATTTTGGTAGGGGTTATTCCCACATATGGCAAGTGTGGATGTTTGTATGTGTGTTTCTTTGCCTGTGGAAGGAGCAATGTTTTTAGGCTAGCCACATTCACAATTCAAATGCTTTACTTTAGCAAGGCTGCTGATGTCATTCACTGTGAAATACACCTTTGGGAAAGGAGTAGCCCATTAATCTCTGTGGCACATCCTATAACTATGTAATGCTATAGTGTGATAAACTAGTTAGGTAGGTGTTAGAAAAATATGTATTTAAATATATGTGAAATGCTAGTTTAAAAGCAAGGTAGTTTATAATGCATTTTATTCTATTAATCATATAACAGAAGGGATAAAATCCATGTGTAAATGCAAGTAGCTTCTGAAACTGCAGTGTGCTTTGACCCCTGACCCTGGCAGCTGCCAGCTCAGCAAGCTTAATGTTATGCTTTTCATAAGTGATTATCTGCTGGGTCAGGAAATTAAAATGTGTAAATCTTCCACTCCTTCCTGATAAGATAACTTGTCCTTGTAAATAATTAAATCTTCCTTTCCTGATGTAGTAACTTGTCCCTGTAAGATAAAAACACAGCTGGTGGGAAAGTGAAACAGTGAACAAAGAGGTGAATTTAAAGTCTGAATCTGCTATTGTATTCAAACTGATATGAGACCTTTAAGAAGTAACTTTACAGAAAGACATTATGACTGGCCAGCTGGATAGCAAGGCCGTATTGTATCTAAAGGAAAAGTTTTTTTAAATGTACTGCATCAGCATTATTAGATGAATAGAATACTGTTAGTAAAAGTGATGTAGATGCCTTGTGACTAACCACGTCAGTAAGGTGGGCATAACTTGAATGTAAACACTATAAAATATTCTGTACTTCCTGCATCATGTCAGACAAAATTCTGTACTTGTATGTTTTTTTGCCTCCTGTTGTACACTAGTAAACTTTTGAATCTGAACCTCATGTGTATTGAATTCTGATTTTTTATTTAACAGCTTGGTCCTTCGAGCCGGAATTCCCTTGGTAAGCTGCAGATCAGAGTGTATCGGTGGTCGAATACTGCGCAGGAGAAGTTACCAAAATGGTTCTTCTTGAGTGAAAAGACCTCCGACTGAATTGTCGTGTGTAAAGAGGCTGGCCACTTTCTGATCTGTGGCCGAAGAGCGGAATTTGAACATTTTCAAGACCAGGAGGCTCAGGTAGGAAGAATTTGCCTTTTTTCTGTTTTAGATCAGGGACTAGGTTACAGTATATTGTTGTCAAGATTTGTTTTTGCAGATCAGGGACAAAAGGAAGTACTGTATATTTTGTCATAGATCAGAGTAACAGAATAAGGTAGACAGTTATTCTAGATAAACTGCAAACAGGAACTAAGAATTTGACATCACGTGATAAAAAAAAGGGTTACGTAACATTTTCTTTGACATGGGTAATCAGTGCACTAAAACCTCGTGAGATCCGCCCCTAACCGAAGACGCAAAATACATGCAATTACAGCGTGCTGATAATGTTAGGTATTATACGAAATGGGTTAACAAATATGAATTTGATGGTAAACTAGATAAACTTACACTAGTTAAACTCCTTAAACAGCTTAAATCTGATGCAGGAGGTCAGGCAAAAAAGCAACGCCAACTAGGCATACCTCAAGCACACAGGTGGATTGAGGAAGCAAATCGTAGGGAACAGAAGCTTAAAAATTCAAAAACATTATATTTAGACAAAGAGGATAATAACTTGGTAATAGCTACAGCTCCTCCTCCTCCTCCCTTACCCCTTCCCTTACCCTTTTCAGGATATGAAGCGAGTGGACAGGCTGGTCTGCCTCTGCATTATCCTGACGTTTCAGTAAGACCACAACCATTTGTTAGGGATCCTATTGAGACTAGGTCTCGAACACGTAAAACACATAGGGACACAGAATCATACCAGATAGAGAGGAATCTACAGGATGAGAGTTAGGAAGAAATATGCCCATTTATAGAAGTTCCAAATCCTCAGGCAGGACAGGAAGGGAAGGATCCAACACTCTTAGTATATAGACCATGGACACCGGAAGATATCCAGAAGGCTAATGAGGGAATACCCCATCCGAAAGTTAATTTTACGAAATTTTTAGAAGATTTACAAGGCATGAGGTTAAGTTACCACTTGAATGGGGAAGAAGTAGAAAAAGTAGTAAGACAAATTATAGGTCCAGATTGGCACATGATTTGTGGCACCTGGAATCCTCGTAATGCAGAACTTAGGCCACTCCCACATAGTGACGCAGAGTTAGACAACAGAGTGAAAGGTCTGACAGAATCTCTGAGAAATGGAAACCTAGAGCAGACGCATTAATCAATGCATACAACAGGAAAATGAGACAATAGATGGATACTATGCTAGATTATTAGAATGTTTTAATAATCATAGCAGTATGTCTATTCCTGAGAACCAAACGAATGATTCCCCATATGAACAACAATTAAAAAATGCATTTTTGAAAGGTTGCATTGCACCTATTAGTAGCTTCATTATAAAGCATATGATAGATCATCGAACAGGGAGGCTACAAGCCTTACTCGAATACGCTAGACATGCTGAGAGACATTTTAATAGTAAAAAGAAAAAGAAGGTGCAAGTCTTCACTGCTGAAGACGGAGCTGAAGTATTTGTATTACAGTCAGGTAAAAATGGCAAGAAGAATGCCCAGGGAAACAGTCTGACAAACGATCAGAAGATTTTGAAGAGAGGAAAAAGAGAGGTGAATGCTTCAAATGCGGGAAAAAAGGGCATCTAGCAAGGGATTGTAGGCAAAACAAGAAGGTAATTACAGAAGATAAAGGGGATGAGGACTGAATATATGATAGTCAGGATACATCATATGAAAGTCAGGAATCACCAGTAACAGCTAGAATAGAAAAGACAAATGCCAATGTAGTAGAAGGAGTAGAGGAAGTACAAATTGACTTAGACAAAAATGGAAATGAAATTTTAGATTTAGCATTGTTGAGCCTGGAGCTCTACCTAGCAGATACAAAACCGAAGTGACACTTCTGGTGGAGGGAAGTCAAATTCCTGTGTGACTCAGAAGCGTCACAGACTTTGATACACCCCTCCAAGTTACCAGAACATTCCGAATCACCCGATTATATATTAGTAAAAGCAGCAAACGGACAGCTATACAGGGAGCCACTCTCCCATGATATAGCAATAACTGACCCTGTTTCAGGTATGACCCAGAGAAGTAAAATAGTTGTTTCTGCAAAGTGTCCAGTAAACCTATTGGGCAGGGACCTTATGCAGATATTTGGCATAGCAGTAGTTCCAACTGTACAAGGTATGGAGGCACAGAGACAAATGGATACCTTTGTAGTGCGATCGAAGGGTGAAACCTTTTATTGGTACAGCCAGGACCTAGTCACGACTGGTCCAGGGGCAGTGACCGAGGAGCTGATGAACGTAGCCATCAGTAAAGCCTCCTCCCTTGACACTGATCAACAGCATTTGTTACACTGTACTCTATATTACTGTACCACACGAGGAACTGATAGAGAGTATGAGCAAAAACTGTTTAGAAATCGCGCAACTAGATTGGTTTTGCGTACTTTGTACTGGGATACTGAGGGGAACAGTGTAGTTAGCTGTTAATTACCTCAAGAATTCCTTGCATTGTATAGATCAAATCGGTTGACACATGTCAGCCTGACAAAGAATAAAAGTGTTAAATGGGCAGACTTAGGAGAAAAAGTAACAAGATGGGAGAAACAGACTGATTTAGAACTGTCAGAACAAGGGATACAAAAACAAAAACTGAATTGGTTGACACAGACACATCCAGCTGTACACTTGCAATCTAGTGAGGACAGCTGATTAGCATTTTTATTAGAAGAAGAAGAAAAGGCCTTGTGTGAAATTCCAACAACTCTGTGGTCAACAGGCAAGTCAGATGTAGGACTTATTCAAACAGCAGGACCAGTTACAATTACCCCAAAGTCAGCTTTTAGACCACAGAAAAGACAATACCCTTTGAGAAAGGATGCAGAAATAGGAATTAAACCTATAATAGCAGCATTACTCAAAGAAGGAGTACTGGTAGAATCTCCTGATTCACCATGTAATACACCCCTATTTCCTGTTAAAAAAGCAAACAGGGAATGGCGGATGGTACAAGATTTACAAGCTGTAAATAATGCAGTAATACCTAGAGCACCTACGGTGCCAGACCCACATACCTTGTTAAATGATTTAGAACCGCAACAGAAGTATTTCTCTGTGGTAGATATTAGCAATGCTTTCTTTTCAATACCTATACATCCTGATAGTCAATATTGGTTTACATTTACATTTCAGGGTAAAAGGTATACATATACTCGACTACCACAGGGATAGTGTGAGAGCCCAAAAATTTTTGCACAAGAAATAGCTAGCAACCTGGCAGGATTTACCCCACCGGGAGGTAGTCAAATTCTACTTTATGTAGATGACATCTTGCTAGCAGCCCCCACCCAGCAGCAGTGCAGGGAGGATACTGTAGCATTATTGAAATTTTTAGCAATACAAGGACACAAAGTAAACAAAAGTAAGTTACAACTTTGGAGAAAACAAGTTAGATACTTGGGATACGTAATATCCAATGAAGGTAGAATACTAGATGAGGAAAGAAAAACAGCAATTTTGCAAGCACCCAAACCAACAACCAAGAAAGAAATGATGTCTTTCTTAGGTACAACTAATTTTTGTCGGAGCTGGATACCAAATTATGCTTTGGAATCTGCTCTACTGACTGATTTGATATATAAGACACCAATGGCAGTACAAGATATTTTACAATGGACAACAGAAGCAGAAATGGCTTTCTGCAGGTTGAAGCAGTTGATAGCTTCTTCATTAGTTTTAGGACTTCCAAATTATCACAAATGTTTTTTTCAGACCGTAGATTGTAAGCAAGGGTACATGACGTCAGTATTGACGCAACAACATGGGGACAAGCAATGCCCCATAGCTTACTATTCATCACAATAAGACCCAGTGGTGCGATCTTTGCCTCACTGTGTACAAGCAGTAGTTGCAGCCGCAATGGCAGTGCAGGCTTCGGCCTCAGTGGTGTTATTTCACCCTCTCACATTGAGAGTGCCTCCTGCAGTTGCAATAATTTTACTACAAGAGAAAATGGCATACCTTTCTCCTGCTAGACATCTTTCATGTATGACTATACTGCTGAGCCAACCTCATATGACAATTGAACGATGTACGACATTGAATCCATCAACATTACTTCCAACTCTTGTGGAGGGCACACCACACAGCTGCCTGCAGGAAATTGAACAGTTAGCTTTACCTAGACAAGATCTTACAGATATGCCCTTGGATAATGCTGAGGTGACATATTACGTGGACGGCTCATGCAGAAGGGGTCCTACAGGGAAGAATCTGGTGGGATATGCAGTAGTTACAGACACTGAAATTTTAGAAGCTCAATCCTTACCACACAACTTATCTGCTCAAGCAGCAGAGTTGATAGCTTTGATGAGAGCATGTACATTAGCAAAAAACAAGTGTGTAAACATATATACTGACAGTCAGTATGCTTTTTCTACAGTACATGTATTTGTACAACAATGGAAAAATAGAGGAATGATTA
The DNA here is from genome assembly GCF_019279795.1 of Protopterus annectens. NCBI lineage: Eukaryota > Metazoa > Chordata > Ceratodontiformes > Protopteridae > Protopterus > Protopterus annectens. The sequence continues at coordinate 1,172,033,251 of NC_056747.1, read as the reverse complement.
CATCCAGTAGAAAACCTATTAATCATGCGCAATTTATTTTGGAGCTATTAGAATCTATTCAGTTACCTACCAAAGTAGCTATTTGTAAATGTGTGGCTCATACAAAACAACAGGATAAGATTTCAAAAGGTAATGCACGAGCTGATGCAGCTGCAAAGCAAGCAGCCTCAGACTCAGAAACTTTACTTTTAAATGAGGAATTACAACCCTCTGAGATTTTAGATTTAGGCATGTTAAAAACAATGCAGACGCTTACTACAAAGGCAGAAAAACAAAAATGGGTAAAACAAGGTGCAATTCTTGAGAATGGACTGTACATTTCCAAAGAAAGAAAACCAATATTGCCGTCTAATTTATTTAGATATGCAGCTTTGTTGAGCCATGGGCAAAGCCATGTCTCAACAGGGGGGATGGTACAGTTAGTAAATCGAATATTCCAAACATACGGATACATAAACTACACAAAAAAATTTTGTGCAGCTTGTCATACTTGTAACAAGCACCATGCACAAGGAGCATTTAAAACCAAGCAAGGAAGTTTTCCTATACCACCATACCCGTTCCATACTATTTGTATGGATTTCATAGAATTGAATAAATGTGAAGGGAAGAAGTTTTGTTTAGTTATTGTAGACATGTTTTCTAAATGGGTAGAAGCTTTTCCAACCAAAAACCCGGATGCAGCAACAGTGGCAAAAGCCCTGATAAAAGAAGTAATCCCTAGATTTGGCATTCCGGAGAGGATTTATAGTGACAATGGCACACATTTTGTGAATCAGACGATTCACCAGCTTGGTAGATTTTTTGGTATCTCCTTAAAGAACCATTGTGCCTACCACCCGCAGTCAGCAGGACTGGTGGAAAGGTACAATGGTACCCTAAAAAGTAAACTTAGAAAGCTAGTAGAGGAGACCCAAAAGAATTGGATATACTGTCTGCCTTTAGCACTGCTGAGTATGAGAATGGTTCCAAATGTAAAGGGTTTGACTCCCTTTGAAATGGTTTTTGGGAGAGCATATTATGTGCCTCAGTGGAAAGCTCTCATGCCTGAAGAGCAAGAGGCTGACAGTTCGTTAGCAGAATATATGAAGAAATTGTTAAGGAATAAATCTGTTTTGCAGTTTAACTCTTTTTCAGATAAGGAACAGACCAGACCGGTGGAAGCAGTCTTGGCCCCAGGGTCGTGGGTCTGGCTGAAAGTGACGAAAAGGAAAAACTGGGCGAGTCCAAAGTGGGAAGGTCCGTACCAGGTTTTGTTGGCAACGCCTACTGCAGTTAGAGTAGCTGAGAGGACGTCCTGGGTTCATTTGACGCATTGTAAACCGGTAAAGAACTTTCAACTTGATAAAAACTTTGAGACTGATACACAACCAGACCGAGATGGCAAAAGCAAAGCGAATAGAAGTTTAGATCAACCCCAGAGATGTTGCATAATCATTTTGTTGTGTGTACATTTATTAACTGTAATTGTGACAATTTTTCTCGTGCTGTAGTTCATCCTACACACAACCACACAAGTGAAAGTGGGAAGGCGTGATGAAACGTCTATAGACTGGCATCCAAATTTTAACGCATACCTGGACATGAAACATGTGTATGCAGAGACTATGAACATTTCAAATTGCTGGGTTTGTACAGCTATACCAACAGCATATGGAGGACTGATAATGTCCGCTGTCCCTTTGGGGATAAATGAGACTTGGGAGAATTTACTTTTCGACACAGGAACTGTGAGATCACAGGACAAAATAGCTTTATTTTTACCTGTCACACAAAAAGGAGTTGTATGTTTCTACAAAAATGACACCCTCCAGGTGGGCTGGAGCAATTGTAATATAACCATATCTTACCGATGTTATATTAAGAATGGTAATGGCAATACTTTTTGCAATACTAATTATGACTCGTATTTAAACTCATTGAAAACAACTATGAGTGACATTCAAAAAAACCCTGTTTTGTTTAAAAAATTGTCAGTTATAGATCAGAAAATGTTTCATTAAGGGCTGATGCATATTAGTACTGAAGTAGAAAACTGTTATTTTATTTGTGGGAAAAAGGCATATAAATGGTTACCTGAGAATTGGTCCGGCAGTTGTTTTTTGGGTTATCTGGTTCCAGCAATAAGACATACTGCAGAATTACCTTTGGGTAAGATACGAAACATAAGGGAAATAGCTCGAAAATCTGAAGGTCCAGTTAAGAAACCTGTGAATCCAGCTGGGAAGATCGAAGCTGGTTGGAAAGACCATAATTCAGTAAAAGACAAAAGTGAATTGACTCATATGGACTTGGGTGACAGTGTTATATCCTGGACAGGAATACTACCAGCCTATGGAGCAGTCAAATCGATCTGGGAGCTGAGGAAGTTGTCGAAACTTCTCGAAGTAATGAGTAATGCAACTTTTTCCGCCCTAGAATTGGTGACTGATGAACTGAATGCAATGAGAACTGTTGTGCTACAAAATCGGATGGCTCTTGACTTCACCCTAGCGGCGAGAGGTGGTACGTGCACGCTTATCAAAGAAGAATGCTGTGCTTTCATCCCTGACAATCGCCACGAGATAAATAATTACCTAGAGGTAATTCAGCAAGTATCAGCCATGACTGAACCAGGCCCAAACCCACTGACGGACTTCTTCCAGAATCTGTTTGGGGGGTGGGGTTCCATCCTAATGAACATTCTAATTGCTATTTGTGTGGGTATACTCCTAATAGGAGCATGTGTTTGCTGTGGAATTCCCTGCATGAAAAGATTAATCAAAGATTTTGTTGATGTATCTGTTACTGAAACTTTCTACCAAGATATTGAAATTGAAAGATTGATTTCAGATGACGCTTTTTCTGAAGTATAGATTAAATGACTCACCTAGCTGAAAATCCTGAGTGGGAAAGGCTAGGAGATGAAATGACACTATGCATACTTCAAAATAGAATAAAAAGTATTAATAGGGGAAAATGTTAGAAAAATATGTATCTAAATATATGTGAAATGCTAGTTTAAAAGGAAGGTAGTTTATAATGCATTTTATTCTATTAATCATATAACAGAAGGGATAAAATTCATGTGTAAATGCAAGTAGCTTCTGAAACTGCAGTGTGCTTTGACCCCTGACCCTGGCAGCTGCCAGCTCAGCAAGCTTAATGTTATGCTTTTCATAAGTGATTATCTGCTGGGTCAGGAAATTAAAATGTGTAAATCTTCCACTCCTTCCTGATAAGATAACTTGTCCTTGTAAATAATTAAATCTTCCTTTCCTGATGTAGTAACTTGTCCCTGTAAGATAAAAACACAGCTGGTGGGAAAGTGAAACAGTGAACAAAGAGGTGAATTTAAAGTCTGAATCTGCTATTGTATTCGAACTGATATGAGACCTTTAAGAAGTAACTTTACAGAAAGACATTATGACTGGCCAGCTGGATAGCAAGACCGTATTGTATCTAAAGGAAAAGTTTTTTTTAAATGTACTGCATCAGCATTATTAGATGAATAGAATACTGTTAGTAAAAGTGATGTAGATGCCTTGTGACTAACCACATCAGTAAGGTGGGCATAACTTGAATGTAAACACTATAAAATATTCTGTACTTCCTGCATCATGTCAGACAAAATTCTGTACTTGTATGTTTTTTGCCTCCTGGTGTACACTAGTAAACTTTTGAATCTGAACCTCCTGTGTATTGAATTCTGATTTTTTATTTAACAGTAGGAGTTCTAATCCCAGAAATGGCAAGTGTGTGTGTGTGTGTGTGTGTGTGTGTGTGTGTGTGTGTGTGTGTGTGTGTGTGTGTGTGTGTGTGTGTTTGTCATTCGTATCCTGGGTGTAGATGGCTGTAAGTGTGTAACAACTGGACTCATTGTAGAGCGGGTTAAGCAAATTTCTTATATAGTCACCCTATTATATGTCACAGTGTCCACCTTACAAGGATAACAGATGTGAAATAGCCGAGAGACTGGGGTGGCAATCCATACCCCTACATGTGATATCAAGGCCTGGCAAACAAAGTTAGCAACTCTTGTATTAAACAGAGAACACTTTCAAACCATGTCTCATACACAAACACACTTGCCTAGGCAACAACCGCTATATTGGTAGTACCCTGCATATTGCCCACAGATAGTAACCATGGTGTGATTGAAGTGCACTACAGAGGGCATAGCACCCTGTCCATCAGTACAATAGGCACATACATGCAGAAAGCGTGCCTTCACTATGTTCCCCACTGGATGCCTGCAACACCTGTGATGCCATCAAATGTGACTCATAAAGGATATACCATGCCTTAAACACATGCCCTGTATGAACAGATGCGACTGACACCAGGAATACCTGTATCTTGCTATCAATGTAGGTGCAGGGTCAACTTGCTCTCCATTACCAGTTCCTGGCACATGAGGCTAGGGCAGGCACATCTGATGATAACAATCTGTGTACACAACATGCACCAGACATCCCAGGTACGGTTCCACATGTCACTGTACATGCATGTAGGATGTGTGCACATCCCAGACAGCATCCATGTCATGGACTAAATAACATATAGATGGCAAGCATTGCACAGCAATGGCCACACACAATAGTTACCCAGGTGACTGGACAGTGAATACAATACTCACTTGTGTGGACCAATCCAGACACTACACCCCTGAGGCACACTGCACACCATTGTCATGTGGCCTGATGCCAAGGTATACCCTTCACCTAGCCTTGTATAGCCTTCTGGCAGAGTCAACCACTACACACCTGTGAAGCAATGCATGCATGTCAGTACTGGCACCCTGTGTCTGTGTGTGTGGTGTATGATGGTTTTGACCACATTCACACTCACTATAACCCCCATTGGCATACTGAAGCATGCTGTCTGATGTCAGACACTTTCACATACCCTTTGCCCATATAACCTCCGGATAACCCCTGTGGTGCATGTGATACCTGCACAGTACTGTATTGTGGCAAACTAACTAGTTAGGAAGGGTATTCCTGACCCTGCCAAGTGTGTCAATGTGTGTGAGTCCCTGAGAGAATGTGGCTGTGTTGACGCTGACACCTGTTCATGTGGACAGACATGTGTACTACACCTATTGTATCGCTACCATATCACTGTTGCAGATGTCACTCACCATCACATATATGTTTGGACAGCTCCTCAACATGTAAGCTATGTGGTGCATGCAATAACTGCATAGACATGTAATAGTGATACATAGTCAATCAGGTGGTTGAAACCCTGTACTGGTAGGTATGTGACACAAACATGCTTAGGTTTTACTCTCCCACCCCCTCCCTGACTTAATTTGTCTCTGTCTGTCTCTCTCACTCCCTCTCTGGTGGATCTGGAGAACTACACTTGCTTTGCTTAGGCAGCAGCATGTGTTTTGTAAGCGATGCTCATGATCAGCTGATGGCCTCTGCACAAATTGCAGCCCTTTTCTAGCTGATTGCATGTGGAACAGCTGTGGTAACATTCCCATAGCCAATTGCATGGAAACACACTCCAATATCTAGGAACATCATGTTGGTGTTGGGCCTATTCATTCACTGTGAGCAGGACCTAGATCTGGTGTTTGGCAAACAGCATCTGGATTGGGGATTTACCTCTAACAACATACACTGTGGAAACAGGCCAACACACAGGAGGGAGATGTGCCTGACATGACTACAGAATGTAAGTGTCACTATTCTGCATTTGGAGTAATGTCGGTTTAAGAGGGTGTGTGTGGATATGGCTGGTCTACATGTTTTAATACCTGTCATGACAGTGCTATGTTTTTGAGGAAACCCCCATCTGTAAGATCATCTGCAGACTGGGCAGTGTGTGATGCCGTTTGTTTATTGTGCTACTCACACAGCACCTATCTGAGAACTGCAGAAGCATAGTATGAGGATTGCAGTCAGTACATGTTGACAGCCATGACAGTTACTGATTTCATATCCCTCATAGGACATATGTCACAACAAACACTGTTACAGCAGTAAATGTATGAGGTTATCACAGCAACATGCCAATATTGGCCCTGTATTTGTGCCTCCAGCCACAACTCTGTCATCCTTTGTAAATATGTCATAGAGTAAGAGGTGCATATGTTCTGTACACCATTATTTATTGACCTCATATCTGATAACAGCCAGTGAGATATCAGACTGCTACACATGTTATGTATAGTAGGGGTTATATTTGAGGACATAACCTGGGCATTCCGTGGTTGTGTGTACAGTACTGAGGTCTGTGTACTTATGGTTATTGTTGACAGTGTGTGTATTGTGAATATGTACCTTAGCCTGTGTACAGACTGTGGTAGATGTCATTGTTCTTGGTCCTGCACATGCTGTTCCAGTGCATGGTACCCTATTAGCTTACATGTTTGTAGGGCAAAACACGCACGTGTCCCATGCCACAGACAGGCATTGGACCACACTCTGTAGTGGCCCAGTATATGTAGGGTTAGTGTGTGAGTGGCACATATGAGGATGGTGTTGATCAGACAGTCCATATACTGTTATATTAAGCTAGCTTACCATATGTGGCTGTGGCTGTGTTCACATTGGTTGTGGTTAGCACTTTCACACAGATGTGTGTTACTCTGTGCTGTGACATGCCTGTAGAGCCTGCTATATTTGCAGGTACATGTGTATTCCCCAATAAGAAATGTAGGCCAGTGTTGTGGCAGTCTGCCTGTAGCCTGCACAGTGCTTTGTTACATGCCTAGCAGATTAGTGTACTTACCCAGTGTGATGTTATGTCAAGATATTTGCCAGATGTACTGCTGCCAGGCCACCATAACTGTCATGTATTTCTGACATAGCAGTGGGATGCTGTACAGATGTATGTCACTAACTAGTGGGTAGTATGTGGCCATGTGACCTCTGCACCAGTGGTTAATATGTGTCAGGACAGACAGGAGTGTGTGAATGCATAAACTATGGGGGCAAATGTATTCCAGTATTTACATGATATACCCATCCACATGGCTGTTAACATCCATATTGTCAGTCTTTGTCCACATGTCTTGCACTAACCTATTTGCACCTACTGCATAGCTACTTGCCAAGCTGATGACTGTCAGTCTCTGTACAGATGTGCAGATGGCAGGTATCCAGCTGGGATATGTACAGGCAACCTGTGCTTGATTGACACTGACATGTCTGCACAGCTGTGTAAGAACTGGCACATATAGGAGACAACACCCTGAACGCACCACATGCCACAGGTGCCTCCACTACACTACCACAGTCAAGAGAATATGCTTGGGTACAGGTCTCCATCACAGACACTAACCATGTGTTGTAATACATGTTGCATACATGTCAACTTGATCACCTCCGTGGCCATGTGCAGGAGGCACCCAGAGGATTGGCTGATGCATATCACTCTCACCCTGAGGGTCACCACAGTGGTGTATATCAATAGATTGCCTGCTGCCACATGGCAGGTGGCCAGATACCACTGTACACATATCCTCTACACAACCCATCTCTCCATGGACAATATCTAGGTACACAGCTATGACCACCTGCAGTGATGCACCGCAGTACTGACATATGTGTACATGTGCATTACTGAGTATAGCACTGTCTGTGTGTTAGCACACCTGTACTTTGGAATCCCATGAGGGCCTTCACAACCACTGCAACAGCCATTGCCATAGTCTGATGTGGCTGCTGCTGTATGAGACATTACATGTACCCTGTTACGCTCCCTGCATACTAGCTACATGAGCCTTTCAGTATCAGCATGACAGTGTTATACAAATGGGTCGATAGGCATGGGATACCCATTGAGTTTTGGCAAGTGTGTGTATGTGTGCATGTCCGTATATCTGTAGGGTACAGCATTCCAAGACCACATACTCCTATTACAATACTCATTGCCACACAGCAGTACAGATAGTGTTGTTGCTCCCCATAGGTGAGGCATGACAATGCAACACCCTACTATGCCTGTGGCATGTGCATTAGATGTATATCCGTGTAGTACCACTGTTAGGATATACAATGGGTTGTATTGCAGTCGTGAGCAATGCATGATGGTGGGTATGTCAGGGTGTAATCATGGGTTTCAGGGAGTACAATATCTACTGGGGGATGTGGGTGCTGTGTACTCTGTCATTACACCAAGGTACACCTGGTATATGTCCCATGTACCACTTTATGGTTACCACTGTCACCATCAACTATACAGGTAACTGATACCACAATCCAGCCCAGTTATGCATGTGCTACGTGCAGCCTACCTGTAACACATTGGACACATGGTCAAGTTAGTTAGCAGTGATAGGTCTAGGTCTAGTGGACATGTGTCTGCCTGTTATGTGTCTGTTGATGTGTATATGAAGGTATGTCACACTACATATTGTCCATATGCACCCATTACATCCCCCATTAGCATACTGTACAAGTCTGGGGATGTTCTGCATGTAACATGTAACCTGGAACACACCACACCCTAAACGCTGTGTGGTGTGTGCAATGAAAGCCACACAATTCAGTAGCACTACATACCTAGGTAGGGGTCTAGTCCCAGTGTTGCCAAGTAAGAGTGTGTGTGTGTGTAGATGGGTCTACATCAGGTTGCAGATTATACACGTCCCAGTGGGTCACCTGTCCATGTGGCACAGGCAATAACTGTTAGACAAACCTGTGACATGTGTTCAACTGTACCCCAGATATGTCACAGCCATGGTGTCACCACACTGCCATACCCCATTGTGGAATATGACTGCAGACAATCCTCGTGCTGACACATGTACACCTACAACACAAATGGATAACATTATGGAGACCACAATCAACCAGTGTTACTAACAGTTATAATGCATCATTGCTGGATGGCTACACTACCTGATTTGTATGCATTAAACTTTACTCCTGACAACATGTTACACTACAGTACTTTGGTACACTGTAGTACAGTCACCATGTGCATCAGAACCATATTAGCCTGTCCCTGCATCGATGTTATGGATGACAGGGATGTGGCACAGGGTTTGTTGTTGGTTTGAGGCCAAGGATGGGCCATACATTTGACACCATGTGTGTGTGGGTGAGGGGTGTAATGAGGTGAACTGGGCATGGTGATGTGGTGTGTGTAGGTATGGGGTTGCTCTAGGTGTGTTCGTATAGTGTGTGGGTATGCATGCACACAGTTCTGCCATGTGGCTGCCCTACACAGGTGTTTATGGACAGCTGCAGACCATACCAGGCAGGGTGTGCAATTCACTACCTTTGGCCACAGACACATGGACTATGCCTGCCAGGGGTTCCATGGGCATGTCCAGGTACAGGCCTCGATGTGCTACACTCCCCTGATGATGACAGATGTCCGCTGAAACCAGGTCCCTCCTGGGACTGGCCAGAACCATGTGCTCGTGGCCTACTGTGGTGTTGTGTGGACAGCACCCCCCACAGTGCCGGGCTGGCACTGCCACTACGAGAGCCCTTGGTGTCCTAGCATGTCCACGTTGACTGCTAGCTGTTGGCATTTCTGGCCTACATCCACGTGGCTCTCACCACTCTCCCACCACGCGTTCAAGCATGGACAAACCACGGTCAATAAGGGCCATCATCTCACCAGATCGTCTATCCATGAGCTCAGTATAAGCATGGATGACACCAGACAGTTCACAGAAGTGTTTGCTTGCAGATGTGAAAGCAGCCCTCTGCAGCCTCAGGCCCTGTCTGGTGTAGTGTTCCATACATGCCTGAGCTGCCATGACAGCCTGAAACATGCACCTGCTGTTACCAGTTGTGGTGCCTCTGCCAGGGGCATGATGACCATTGGCCCTACCACGAACACCTTGGGACATATTCCTATGTGGTACCCTGCTGGAAATCTGGCAATGCCTGCTGTGACCAGACATTAGGCATGGTTACCACACTCTCCTGTGCACTGCCACCAAACGCCAGCTGTCCCTCTGCTATGGCCATTGGTGATGGGGTATGTATAGGCACTGAAACTTTGTGTGGAGTTGGGGTGGCTAAAAGGGGGATGTCAAATGATGGCACTGTTTTGGCCCCTGACAACCCTATCTGTGCCTCAACAGTACTATCATCATCTTCGGTGTCTGTATGGACACCGACATCAGATTCCATGCAAGAAGGACACTGACCCACCTCTCCACCTGTGGGGGAAAACAAGAAATGCACTTTAAGACCTGTACAGCATTGCATAACAGTACACACACACACACACACACACACACACACACACACACACACACACACACACACACACACACACACACACCACCTTAATACCTACCTGTCTGTGACTTTACAGACAGTCCCACGTTTACTCCCATGTATTCTACAGCCTATATCACACTTGGTAACATACAGTCATTAATACCACTCATTAACGTATCATTCCTCTAACTGCTTAGACAAATGATCACAACACAAGACCTGTTACTCCATTACCTCCCTAACCTGAGTGGAGTGGTTTTACATGGCCTCACTGCTGTCAGTGTTCACCCTGTGTATGTCCAGACATCGTGAGCATGGCCCCTATATGTAAGGGGCTGCTATGTTCACTCCATAATATCACGCACTGGAGTGCCATGTGTAAGTATTGCTCAGTACATGCCAGATATGCTGCTCAATCAACCTATCATGTGACAACTATAATATATGGATACACTCCCTGGTGTTGTCTAGTAATTCCCCAATGCATCTGTAGTGCTGCATACATGAGTTGTCAGTCATCTCTCTGCTGAATGTGATATTAAGGGTATACCTGGTGTCTACCTTCCCTCCCAATGCATGTCATGCTACAGACCTTATCATACTATCAGCTGTCCATGACAAGTATTCCTGGTGTGTCATGTGTCAGTCCATGTCTATGTACTGCATGATCCCAAAGAGAAGTACTGCTGTATGAACAACCCCACAATCACACATGTGCATACATGGACACCCACACAAGCACACACACATGCACACATGCACCCTACATACATCACCCTCCCTCCACTTCACCAGAGTGACCCTACAGACAAAATAGCCAATCACCAAGACACACACACACACACACGCACACATACAGGTGAAATTACACAATGATAGTACACACAGCCTTCCTATTACCCATCTGTCAACATGCATAACATCTCGTACACAACAGCATGCAGTGCAGCTATAGTCAATCCATGCTAGCAACAGTATACATGTGTGTGATGCATGTGCTGTGTTAGTAGGAGATGCCTCTTCCCCTGGATACCACTGCACCCATGTAAATAGTATTGCTGTGCACTTGCTCTGCACCCTGCCATGTACTGTGCACCAAACTTCACAGGTGTACAACCCATTGCTGAATGTGTAGTACTGTGTCAGTTATGTCAGCTCTAATGCTCACAGCCCCTACGTTTTTCAGCAACACATACCTTGGATGATATGTGGACAGATGTCATTTGTGAATGCCTGATGTCTAGTTTACAGATCTCAACATCAGCAGACCATGTATGACCAATCCAATACTATTACACTGACAACCATCAGAGCATACAGTGGCTATGGAGAGTGTATACACCCTCTTATTGATATGACACATCCTTCCTTGATCTGTGATGGGACCACATCACCACATATAATTACAGTACATGAGCCCGATATGTGACATATGTCCTGTACATTCACATGCAGTGTCTACAGAATGTGTTAGGTGTGCGGATGCTGACCACAATGCATACACACCATGTGTGCATATGTGCGTACACCCTTATCATGACGGTTTGTTGCACCTATGAATCGATGAGCCTATTGTTATGTGTACTAGAGCAGTCACCACTCCTGGCAGAGGTATACTAACATGGGCCATCTGCATTTGCCAGTATATGTTCAGTCTGCCCTACACATGTCCTCCAAATCTGCATGATTGCAAGGTCTACTCATGTGCACATCCCTTGGTGTTCACACACTGCTGTCACTATTGCTGTGGGGGTAGGGTTACATCTGCTACAGTTCCGGAACCTGACTGTGTGCAGATATAGCCATTCTTAGCATCCTTAGGATCCCTGCTGCAGTGCACTGGTGTGTCATGCTGACACCCCTTCCCCACCTTCAGCCTTTTTGCAGATGCTTGACAAGTAAGGCCTACACGTGTGTCAGTTTGCAGTGTCCCATACACTGCACACCACATGTTACAGCCTAGTCCCAGCTGATAATGTATACCACAGTAATATGTTATGCCATAGTGTGACTCTGTAACAGTTGCCATTGTACTACTGGTGTATACACTGTTGTTGCACTGTATACAAGTGATGTTTTACACATGTCCATACTGTAGGCCATGTCTCCCACTATTATGTTACTCCCTGTGGATACATTCCACAAGGACAGGATGTTAGTTATCTTGCAGGTGTCTGACATACCCTTTCAATACCTCATCATGATCACCACTGTGATGCTGTGCATTTAACAGCAACAATACATGTACAGGTACAGCATGCATTCTGGGTAGGTGTGTTAGATGTGTGCATGGAATATACAATAGCCATTATATGCCCGGTGTATTGGCAAGCATCATCATAAACCATAATCACTGGTTACAGGCTGCTGCCTTGGTGGTATACCGGAGGGACCTACATAAGAGGGTGAGAGATATGAAGTCAGTGACCACACCTGTGGCATTGCTACAGTGTGGGTGCAGCATTACAGTACATCAACAGTACATGTCCACAATGCTACCACATATGCACATATGTTTATCACTACTACTATGCGGCAACAAACTATATCTATGACATATCAGATATGCGTGTTCTACCTGTACAGATGTGGATGCATACACAACAGTAGTCTACTGATGTGCCCTGTGGCCTTACTTGCACACTCCTCAGCTGGTGGGGGTAGCATCCACCTCCACAATGATGTCTGGCAGTTATTGGCTATGCGGACAGGCAGGTGCCACAAGGCTGGCGAGGAGCTCCTCAACAAATGTCAGGGGGGGGTGGATGACATGGCACCCCCCATTCTGAGGTTATTCCCTCAGACTGCAGCAGCATGCTGACAGGCATTGCAAAGCAGGTCAGAACAATAATGCCAGACCTGCTCATAACTGCAGTTGTGCAGTCCAATATCATTCCCCTTCACAAAGGTGGAAGCTTCTCTGTACTATTAAACTACCGGCCAATTGCTATCTTGTCCCCCTTTTCCAAGCTTCTGAAGAAATGTATTCACACCCTGGTAATGCACTTACCCTCACATAACCTCCTCTGCCCCACACAGCATGGTTTCAGCCCAAACCATAGCACAACCACTGCTCTACTCGCCTTCACCAATCAGATTAACCATCTAGGAAACAACAACAAATTTGTCTCAGCCATATTTCTAGATCTATCAAAAGCGTTTGATATGGTCTCGCATAACCTACTCTTAGACAATCTGTCAACCATATCCTTTGCCCCCTCTGCTACTTCATGGTTTAGAAGCTATCTATCTGACAGAAAACAATCAGTTAAATGGCAAAGTACACTATCTCCTCTATTACCAACTACTATAGGCATCCCACAAGGATCAATACTGGGTCCTCTGCTATTCACCATTTTCACTAACAAACTACATACTTCCACCTTGCATGCATCACTTATACAGTACACAGATGACTCCACCCTAATCTGCTCATCCCCATCCATAACCACTCTTCAAAAGCTTACCCAAGAATCCTTCTGCTTCATGGAACAATGGATTACCGATATCCAACTCATTCTAAACCCCAACAAGACCAAATTACTCCTTTTTTCCCCCAATAAATCCAAATCCACACCTCCTACCTTCACTATCACCTCCAAAAATAGGACCACAGTCTCCACCTCCCCTCACACTAAGCTGCTCAGGGTTGAAATAGATAACAATCTAAACTTTAATGTCCATATCTTACAAGCCATCACAAAGGTACATGAGAAACTAGGAACCCTATACAAACACAAACAGTTCCTATTGGACCAAGCTAGAATCTCCTTAGCCCAAACCCGGGTCTTTATTAGATCACCAAATGCTTAAAAAAGTGAACGGTGATTAATCAACCCTATGTAAGTGAAAGCTTACAATTTCGAACTGTCAGAACAGCAATTTTTTTTCCTAGGGAAAAAAATCGCTATTCCAACAAAAATAAATAAATAAATAAAACACTTTAAACTTTACATTAAGTGGGGGGCTTTGCTCCACTCACCCCCTGATGTGGTGCACTGTGCCCCCACAACCCCCTACTTAGATATACCAACTCCAAGACCGCACTACAGTGCCAAAAATGGAAAGTAACGAAGCAACCAAGCAAATTCTTTCCCAGGGAAAGAATTCACTTAAAAGCCGCTTCAATATTTTGCCATTTCCATCTTTTGAGTTCGACCAAGACGCATTTGAAAGAATGCTTCTTCGGTCTTCTAATAGGGAAACTGCCCAAACCCACCTCTTGTCTACCCTAATGTATGCATCACCAATCCTAATTCCTATCAGGAAAGCAGACCTAAACAAACTAGAGTCATGTTACAATAAAATTGCAAAATTCGCTAACAACTCCACTTTTAGAAGTCATCACTGTCTTGCCCTGAATCAACTACAGTGGTTAGAACTCCCTCAGCTAATTAGCTATCACCAATTAGTCCTCACCTTCAACATAATAAGGAACCCTCAGAAAACCCCAGCCCTAAACCAACTTCTAAACCAATATTTTGCAAATCGCCCTCTACGCTCTTCCAACAATACCCTGCTCTGCATAACCAAAGCCAATAACACTGCAGGTAAAAGTCTGTTCTCCCACACCATTGCTAGGGAATGGAATAACCTCCCCCAAAGTATCTCCTCTGCACCACCCATCTCACTTTTCAAGACATCATTAAAGTCACACCTCTTGCAATCATGGCTCTGTCCCTGTATCACATAAAATCTTTTCTGTTCTCCTCCTAACTTGCCACACCTCATCTCCTCACTACTTACCTCAGCTATTCTGTACTACTCAAATACTCCCTATCAGGAACTACTATCCTACAAACTCTTTTCACGCTATGACATATCTCCCGGATAGCATTATTTTCCAGATTCCATTCCTTCATTTTTACACTTTGTACTATCAATGCAGAGTTCAAAGTTTTGCTATCTATATACCAAGCTTGCTCAAATCAAACTAAGGTATGAAAAATATCCTTGATTGTATATAGGTCACTGTATAGAAATTTTCTGTCATTCGTAGATTATGTGTTGTCATATAAAGACATGGAGCGCTGATTGTATATATGACTCTGTACAGAAATTTTTTTGTCATTTGTTGTATTTGTACTGTTATGTTATAGAGATTTTCTCCCTGGGCCTCGGCTGTAAATGGACCTTGTTGCAGTCTGACTTTCCCGGTAAACAAATGTAAAATAAAAAAACAAATAAATAAAATAAATTGACCCTGTGGACTAGGTCGTTCCACAGGGCAGTCCGCTCCTGCTGTTCATGGGCGGCCCGGCCAAACAGGAAAGGGTAGTGCTGGATTAGGTGGTTTATCACTATGTCATTCTCAGCAGCTGAGTAGGCCAGGAGTCGTCCATGTGACATCTTGCCTGAAAGACATAAAGATGGAAACAGGTCTGAGCAACTCATAAAGCAAGGTTACCACAGTTCTTAATACACATCTCTGTCACCCCCCCACCATATCAGCAACAACAAGCTGTACACACAACTCAATAGGTATGGCTACAGCTTACCTACCAGTGGGACAGATATTGTATTGTACCACACTTTGTGCTATGTATTTGTAGCCATGTTCCCTGTGTGGACACTATCATTGCTGGCCTGTTACAGACTATTCATCTGCATGCCATTGTCAGGGCCACTATGGTTCCATATATGCCTGTGGTATGCTTGCTATGTGATTGCTGCACATCTGACATTTTGGTTTATTGGGGATATCTATGGATGCTGTTGGACATATTCTGGGATTTTGTAGACTATTACTACCCACATATGTTCTATAACAGTGACACAATAGCATGTTTAGGGAATATTTGCCAGCAGAACCACCTCTCCAAATCCATCTCCCCATGTTACCAGGCCACATCACATGTGAGACCCACCCTGGGGCCTCCTCATGTACTGGTCCAGCACTACATTCTGGTGGAATCAACTCAGGGGATGTTGTCCCCCCCCGGGGGCACACACAGACATGATCTTGTCCCTCAAGGTCAGGTCCAGGGTCTGATCTATAGCAGGCTCCGCAGACACATGTGGGATGTGCTACTTCACCTTGAGGCACCCAGTACACATTCACAGGGTCTACATGCTCTTCCTGCTGAGACTTCAGGCCAGGCACCTTCGGGACGTGGGCTGCTGTTGTGAGTAGCAGTGGGTGGGAGGCTTGTTCCCATTGTGTCCATATTGGGGCCCATGGGGCTTCCACATCACAGACCACACACACCATCCAGGGTGTTTACCCACCACATGTGTCACATACCACCCCTGTAGGCTGTCCTCTATATCTACCAACCTGGACCATCTCCTCAACTATACCTGCCATACTTCCCCATATTCCCATTCCCTACTTTACAGACAAGGGCAATGTGGTCCCAACAAGGGGTTCACATGTGACATACCCATCCATGTTGCACACACTGACAGCTGTATGTATCTGTGTGTATTGCTATGTGTGCTGTTCCCTAGCACATAGCATGCAGCACTGTGGTGGTAATATAGGGGACATGTATTTACATACATATATGTGTGTGTGTTTGTATATATGCAGATGTGCATATAGGTATATATCTATATATGTGTAGCCATATATAATGTATATATGTGTTTATATGGGTCTACTGCGGTGATGGTGCTGCGGTAGCAATTTCACCTCACAGTAAGATGTTGTCCTGTTCGATTCTCAGCTAGAGCGTCTTCTGTGTGGAGACATGCGTGAATGGGCGTACCTTCATTGAGGGTTGTGTGACGGGGCCAGCACTTGGCACATAAAAATCTACTGCCAATCATTAGCAAAAAAACATAAAATTAAATGTTTACCCCCCCCCCACACCCCCCCTTACTTAAATATACCAACTCTAAGATCACACTACATTGCGTAAATGGGAGATCTTCCCATTCTACTCTGCACGGAGATCTCCATTCAGTCAGATCGAACTTTTATAAGTTCGAACATATGGTCTCGGACATATGTGGTTCGAACTTATAAACGTTCTATTGACTGAAGGGGACCTGTTTATATATATGTCTACATATGGGTATCTGTATCTCTGTGGCCATACATGTGTATATATATATATATATATATATATGTATATATATATATATATATATATATATATATATATATATATATATATACACATTATATATATATATATATATATATATATATATAT
Organism: Protopterus annectens; assembly: GCF_019279795.1. Taxonomy (NCBI): domain Eukaryota; kingdom Metazoa; phylum Chordata; order Ceratodontiformes; family Protopteridae; genus Protopterus; species Protopterus annectens. Next base: position 1,172,015,907 of record NC_056747.1, on the reverse strand, counting down.
ATATATATATATATATATGTACACATATACATACCTATATATGGGGTACATTCAGACATTAGGTCCACAATCTCACAACACCTTCCTGCACAGCTGCACTGTTCTGCCTTGCTACAACACAGACAGGTGCCACATA